>NC_084635.1:15497486-15714986 GCF_033978795.1 Nerophis ophidion
GGGAGGAAGCCGGAGTACCCGGAGGGAATCCACGCAGTCACGGGGAGAACATGCGAACTCCACACAGAAAGATCCCGAGCCTGGATTTGAAACCAGGACTGCAGAACCTTCGTATTGTGAGGCAGACGCACTAACCCCTCTTCCACCGTGAAGGCAATCCACAAAATTTAGTTGAAAATTCTGAGGGGAAAAAAAAATTGGTGCAGTTTCAAAAACACCATGAGAACACAATGAATTTAGACTTAATCTCAGTGTATCAATAAAGCAGGGGTCTGAAACCTGCGGCTCTAGAGCTCTTTCTTGCCTCCTTAGTGGCTCCCTGGAGCTTTTCTAAATATATGAAAATAGAAAAAGATGGGAAAAAATATATACTTTTGATTTAATAGGGTTTTTCGAGGAAGACAATCCCACTATATTAAACATGCTTTTCTGATGAGACTATTTGGTGAGCGCCGTTTTCTCCTACTAATTTTGGCAGTCCTTGAACTCACCAGTTTGTTTGCATGTACAATTTTCTTGTTTTATGCCACTCTTTCTTTGTCTTATTTTGTCCACCAAACTATTTATGCTGTGTGTGAATGCACAAATGTGAGCTTTGTTGGTGTTATTGACTTGTGTGGAGTGCTAATCAGGCATATGTGGTCAGTGCCTGACTTCAAGCGAATCAATGCTAACATGCTATTTAGGATAGCTATATGTACATATTTCATCATTATGCCTCACTTGCATGTATATTTGAGCTCATTTAATTACCTATGTCCTCTGTGTATTTAATTTATATCTGCATTTCTTGTGACATATTATCTGTATGTAACATTGGCTGCATTTTTGATAGTTGTTTGTGTGCCATGTTGTTCCAGACCACAGCAAACATTACCCAGCTTGCATATATTGTTGTAAATCCATTCAAAGAAGACAGCCTGCCATTTTCTTTAACTTGGACCTTTGGCCATTCTAAGCCAGTAATATCTAAATAATATCTCACCCTCTAAGAAGCCTCTGTTTTACTAATGTTTTACAATTTTGTAAAAAATGGGTACAATAAATATTGTATTTCTACATTTCTGTCAACGAAGATTTGTGTCAGCCTGCGACACAGACATTTTGATAGTAGGCTAATAGAGCTAATATACACACTTGCGTCATGTGTTGCCCTCATTAGAACACTTATTTATGGCTTTTCATTTTTTGCGGCTCCAGACAGATTTTTTTTTTTGTATTTTTGGTCCAATATGGCTCTTTCATCTACGATCCGTAAAATCATCAAAAGGTTCAGAGAATCTGGAGAAATCACTGCGTGTAAGCGATATTACTACGGACCGTTGATCCCTCAGGCGGTAGTGCATCAAAAACTGACATCATTTTGTAAAGGATATCACCACATGGTCTTAGGAACACTTCATAAAACCACAGTCAGTAACTACAGTTGGTCGCTATGTCTGTAAGTGCAAATTAAAACTCTACTAAGCAAAGTGAAAGCCATTTGTCCAAAACACCCAGGAACGCCGCCGGCTTCGTTGGGCCCGAGCTCATCTAAGATGGACTGATGCAACGTGGAAAAGTGTTCTGTGGTCTGACGAGTCCACATTTCAAATTACATTTAGAAACTGTGGACGTGGTGTTCTCCGGAACAAAGAGGAAAATAACCATCCGGATTGTTGTAGGCACAAAGTTCAAAAGCCAGCATCTGTGATGATATGGGGGTTTATTAGTGCCCAAGGCATAGGTAACTTAATAATGCTGAAATGTACATACAGGTTTTGGAGCAACATATGTTGTCATCCAAGCAACGTTATCATGGATGCCCCTGCTTATTTCAGTAAGACAAAGCCAAGTCACATTCTGTTTGTGTTACAACAGTGTGGCTTCGTAGTAAAAGAGTGCGGGTACTTTCCTGGCCCGCCTGCAGTCCAGACATGTCTCCCATCGAAATTATGTGGCGCATTATGAAGCGTGAAATATGACAACAAGACCCCCTGCTATAAAGCAATTACACTTGAAGTCACAGCCCGTCTGGGATTGAACAAAAAACAAAATAAAGCATAAATAAAAACTCTATCAACTACCTCATTTGTCATTTCCACATATTAATCCTGTGCTATCTCAGCAAACTGTCACGGGATGCTTCGTGGAAGACGACGGAACTTAAAGTGATTTTAGAATGCAGATGAACGAGGTGGCAGCGTGCAGGAAAAAAGCGGTATTTATTGATTAAACAAACAAAAAATATAGCGAGCGCAACAGGGAAGTGTTCTGAACAGACAGACTATGAGGGAAACAAAACAAAATGCTGGAACACAGCAAAAACACTTACCAGGAATGTGGAGCAGACGGCGTCCAAAGTATGTGCATACTAGAGCTCAGCATTAAAAGAATCCTCAACAGTCACCAGATAATCGTGACACCAACCAATGGTGTCGCAACCTCAACTTAAATAGTGCCAATTACAAATAGGACACAGGTGAGGGGAAAAGTGCTCAAAGGCAGACGTAAAGCTGCTGCAGGAAAGGGGAAAACAGAAACTTTCGGAATAACCCCAAAATAAGAGCGCAAGACAGAACTGCCCCATGTAAAAACTAACAGATATGCCAGAGTCTTAAATAAAACATAAAAACGTTCAAATGTATCAGGAATTCCTTAACGCTGGAGGCAGCTCAAACTTATTTTAATGCAATGATTATGTCTCGTTTTTATTATTGTATAACGTGTTGGTCGCAGGCAAGCAAAATTACACTGAGGCCATTGGAAACTTTGCACGATCGCTCAAAATCCTTGACCGAAAACCACAACACCACCATCACTGTTTAGCTCTCCAGAAATATAGATTGTTAAAATTAGCTAACATACAAAGATTAGCATCAATATGAATGGCCCATCGAATCCTAAAATAACACTGCACCAGCGCCACTTAAGCACTTTGTCCAGTTTACATCTGCTGTGACAACTAGAAACACATGAGCCTCCACCAGGGGGCAGTGTAGCCTACCCCGGATGTAAAACATATTTTGCACAATCAACCTTTTCATATAAAGCCATAAAGGAATGGAACGACCTCACAACAAACTTGAAAAGTCTGACAGATTACTCTTCATTCACAATCGAAGTTAAAAAGTGGCTTTGGAGCAAATAAAGCTGCTCACACGGTCAATAAGGTGGGCAATGTATTCGACAGATCAACTTAATGTATATTATATTTATCCATGACAGCATTTTGTTGTAAATTGTGGGGGGGGGGTGTCGTAATCCTGTTTTTTTTTTACAAATTATGACAGATGTGAACAAGAGCATGTATTGTCTCTGTGTGATAATTAGGTATGGTTGTATTGTATATTAAGTATGTGTCCATGAAAGGGCATTTGACTTTTAATTTTATTACATGATATATGATTTTATTGTCATTATTTTATTGCATGATTTTTGTATCCCTTTAATTTAGTTAGCCAGGGACTGCAGATGGAAATTAGCTATTTAGCTATAATCTGGTACAGAACAGGGCTTCACGGTGGAAGAGGGGTTAGTGCGTCTGCCTCACAATACGAAGTTCCTGCAGTCCTGGGTTCAAATCCAGGCTCGAGATCTCTCTGTGTGGAGTTTGCATGTTCTCCCCGTGAATGCGTGGGTTCCCTCCGGGTACTCCGGCTTCCTACCACTTCCAAAGACATGCACCTGGGGATAGGTTGATTGGCAACACTAAATTGGCCCTAGTGTGTGAATGTGAGTGTGAAAGTTGACTGTCTATCTGTGTTGGCCCTGCGATGAGGTGGTGACTTGTCCAGGGTGTACCCCGCCTTCCGCCAGATTGTAGCGGAGATAGGCGCCAGCGCCCCCCGCGACCCCAAAAGGGAATAAGCGGTAGAAAATGGATGGATGGATGGTACAGAACATATCTGTCTTTGAGCTTAATGTTTTTGTGCATTGTCCCTTCAAAAAAAGACTATAACAAATAAATAAACAAACCAATGGTTGTAAAATTGCCAGTCAAAGTTTTATTGACTCTTTGTGAATTGGTGTGCATTACAATTCAGGATACTCTAATTATAGAATGAGTAAAAACTAAAGAATTTCGATAATTGTTTGATTACAACATTATTGCATTGCATGTTTTTAACTTGTATTACTTTCATTGTCAGATGTCATGGCGCCCGACCTACCGAAGCTCCAAGTTTCGAAATGTCTATGGGAAGGTGGCCAACCGGGAGCACTGCTACGACGGTATTCCCATCACCAAGAACGTCCATGACAACCACTTCTGTGCCGTCAACTCCAAGTTCTTGGCTGTGGTCACGGAGAGCTCCGGGGGTGGCTCCTTCATCATCATTCCTGTTTCTCAGGTAATACTTGTTGCATAACATTAAAACGATTTCCAACAAGTTATGCAAAGATTTTGTATTTACTAAAAATAATTACACATGGACATATCATCTAAGTTTATTTATATGGCCTTTGACCAGAAGTTGTTTTATAGTAGTAACAGTTTTCCTTGCAAGAAATTAAACAGAATTATTTTATTTTCCTTTTAAGGAAAACATTTAGTTTCTTTGCAAAACATTTCTATTCAAGCTAATTTGTTTTCAATCCCATTCCATTTTTGTAAATAATCTGTAGAATGTAATACTCAGTTGTTTCAAAATTATTCAAATATTTAGATAAGGGGTCTCAGACACGCAGCCCGGGAGACGTTATTTTGCAGCCCCCACCTTAATATGAAAGTTTAATGTTAGTGCGGATCGCAAGTTTTATATGAATGGCGCTTGACAGCTGTGAACGACTCACCGTCGTGCGGGTTCCAGGGACCACCAAGGAAGGACCTGACTTTGAGCAGTGTTGACTTTACTTTCTAATAAGAAAAGTATTTTTCGGGTTTCTTTTCAGTCGCCCGCGTCATCTGCCTCTTGCTCTCGCTCTCTTCCGGGTTGCATGCGATTCGACTCGTTCCGTCGTTTCTCCACCTCTCTCCCCGACGTTCACGAATGCAGCCCTTTTAAACAGTGCGAGAGGATTCATTAATCGTATCCAGGTGCATGATCCACGTACCTGATTTCTATTGTGGTATCGCTCACGGCACGCCCAGCCTCGCCGCTCGCTCACCATCCCCTCCCCCTCACTGCCATCTTGGGCCGGGCTCCAGCGTGCCCTGCCTCTCTGTCGGACTGTCGGCTCCGCCTCTCCACAACAGCATTGTGTACGGAACTGAAGGAATCTACCAATCTCGGTGTGGTATATGGCTCTCGAGGGCCGAACATTGATATCACTTGCGTGATGCAAGCAGAGAAAAGTTTTGTCGCTTTTCCAGTAGACCCGCATGCACTCTTCCTCCCTCGCTCGCCGTCCTGCTCCCCCATCCTGCTCTCTCTCTCTCAAGCTCCCTCAATAGTGCCGCTGTATACAGTCCGGCCTGGGGAGACGAGGGGGCCGATAGCTTCTGAAGCACTCCGCCGAAGGACCGAGCGACAATACAAAACTGTTGTTGCACTGGACTCCAGCGTTGATACTCCGACAGAGAGTTGCTGGGCGAATCGGACATATAACTTGTTAGCCCTAAACGGGCTAACATCACGACTAACTGTAAACTCCACGGCGATGGCTCCAGACAGAAACGATATTTGTTATTGGAGTCCAATATGGCTCTTTCAACATTCTGGATTGCCTACCCCTGCGTTAGTGGAAAAGCAGAAAATGAGTGAAAGAGACAGAAACGTTGCCATGGTGACGAGGGTTTTCTTACGTGCTTGGCTGCAGTCACACCGCGACACCTGTCCGTCAGTAATAACAGTCCCCGATAACCTGGACCAACTCAAACCATTATTTGCTTTTTTTATTGTTTAATTTGCATTGCCTCACATTACTTAATTCTCATTTTACTCATTTATATTTTGATTTTATTTTGTGTTTAAAATAAAAACAGACATTTAAAAATATTTTTTTGAAGAAATCTTTTCTTGCGCCGCAGCCTCACCTAGACTTGGCATCCAGTGGCCCCGAGGTAAACTGAATTTGAAACCCCTGATTTAGATGAAAACTTAAGACATGAATAATTGTGCATTCTAAGTAAAAGGTGCAATGAAACGTGACTTACCGTATTTTTCGGACTATAAGGCGCACTTAAAATCGTTTATTTATTTTTTTTGTCAAAACTCGACTGCGCGCCTTATTACCCGGTGCGCCTAATGTACGGAATAATTCTGGTTTTGCTTATCGACCTTATAGCAATTTTGTTTGGTACATGGTGAAATGATAAGTGCGACCAGTAGATGACAGTCAAACATAAGATATAAGTGTAGGCCACAACAAAACTTTAAATGTTCCTTTGGAGGTCTTCCATCTCCGGGTTCTTCGGACCACCAAGGAGAGACATGACAGGCTTGTTTGTCGTAGTGAACGATGATTTATTTTTCAATAAATCTTCTTCTCTTGCTCTTCTGCTTTTCAGCACTCGCCTCTCGTGCCCGTCTCGCTCTTCCGGTTGCTTTTCAGCCTTCCGTTTGAGTCTACGTCTCCATCTCATTCGTGCTTGTTCTCGGGTTTCTCCTCTCTCAACTCCAACTTTTCCCACGCCGTCCTTCTCGGCTGCTGAGTGACAGGTGATTAGCCATACTCGCCCAGGTGGGCCATCTACGCACCTGTCGCCAATCTCGGAGCCAGCCTTGGCGCACCCCGCCTCGCTGCAGGTCATGCCTCCTCACAGTTCCATTGAAAATATAGAACATTACAGACAACGCTCAAAAATCTGTCAACATGTTTTAGTACGACTTTGGTAAGCAATGAAGCCGCACCACTTGAAGGATTGTCCACGCATTAAACATACGAGTATTATAATGGTGTGTGTATAGGGTAAGACATATCTAGTGTTTTGTTTCACAATATTATTCAAAAGAAACTTTTCTTACCTTTTGGTACCTGCTGATCTGCATAAATCCTGAAAAATTGTGCGCTTCCGCCTTTGTAGTCCATGCCAACGCCGTAGTCTATAAGCTTCTTCTTTTTCTCAGTCTTCTTGTTATGAGCCATTCATCATCCACTGTTGCCATTTTTAATATAAAGTATTGTAAGGCTCTTACTTATATCTGTCAGTAAACTCACCATGAAAGCGCTAAAACATACCAGTGTAGTGAGTTTACTGTACATCATTCACCCAAGGAACTTTAGTTATTAGAAAGTTCCGGCGGACGGTTTTTCACGCGACACATTGTTGTTGTTTCCCGATGAGATTAATAAAAGAGTTAGCGCCATCTTTTGACACTTCTTCCACTCCCGTCCTTGCACGCTACACCGCCACATAAATAAGACTGCCCACAAAACGGTGCATCCTGAACATGATCTGTAAAACACAATCTATGCAACATTTTGACCAAAAAAACACCATTACATGTTATGTAGACCACAAGGAAGTGTTTTCCATTAAGAATAAAAATATATAATATTACTCCATTAATGAGCCCTATAATCCAATGCACCTTATATATGAAAAAAGATCGAAAATAGACCATTCATCAGCACTGCGTCTTATAATCTGGTGCGCCCTATGGTCCGGAAAATACGGTAGTTTCTGTTAAAAATTGCTTGGCCCTACTGTGGACTAAGTACATAAAATATGCCCAACATTAAGAGATAACTATCTTTACAATTAAGTTCCGGTTGTGCACCTTCAGGCAGATCCAAACCTTGCATGGATATTACAACAAATGTTATTTCTGCTTTGTTCTTCACCATACTTTGTACTTCCAACTCCTCGTTCCATCGACCAATGAATCGCTCTCTTCTGTGAGATCCATTATCATCCAAAGAACGCAACCGGCTCCAAGTGGTGCTTAAAAGCATTTCCTGGCGGCTATTGAGTCGATGACCTTAGCGTTTACTTTAATCTCGTGTCTGTGCAACGCAGGTTGCGATTTGTCAGATGATGGCGGCTTTGCGATGCTAAACTCCAAAAAGAAAACATTGGATATGAATTTTGCCTGAATAATATGTTTGCTGTTTCTGTTGTTTTGTGACATGCCCACTATTTTCTGCATAGTGTGCAGAGTGGCTGTCAAAATGAATATGAATAATCCAATTAATCCAGTATAATCTTAAATCTAATTCTTATAAATGATGCAACAGCACAGATTGACTCAAAATCATTGAAAGGAGCATTTTGTCCCTGCAGGCCTTGTCAGTGCATCTCTAATATCATCTGTCCCTCCAGGAACTTGCTATTCACGGAAATGCCACCAATGCCCCGCAAATTACCGTATATTCCAGACCATAGGGTACACCGGATTATAAATCACACTGCTGATGAATGGTCTATTTTTGATCTCTTTTCATATATAAAGGTGCACCGGATTATAGGGGGGATTTAAGGAGTCATATTTTTTTTTTTTTCTAAAATCAAAACACTTCCTTGTGTTCTACATAACATGCAATGGTGGTTCTTTGGTCAAAATGTTGCATGGATTATGTTTTACAGATCATCTTAAAGTCACTTTCGGACAGTCGCTTCAGGCTGCGCTGTTTTGTGGACGGTCTTATTTATGTGTCCCACCTTCGACAGAGTCTTCTCCCCATCATCTTTGTTGTAGCGGTGTAGCGTGCAAGGACAGGAGTGGAAGATGGAGCTAACTGTTTTAATGACATTCAGACTTTATTTCAATCAATAACGGAGCAGCATCTCCTCATCCATGGCTCACTTGTGCAACATCAACAAGGCCGGCAATGTGTCCCGTTAAAAACCGTCCGCCGGAAATCTTTAGTAACCAAAGTTCCTTGGGTGAATAATGTAAACTCACTACACCGGTATGTTTTAGTGCTTTCATGGCGAGTTTACGGACGGATAAAAGTCATAACTTTGCACTACTTTATATTAGAAATGGCAACAGCGGAGGATGAATGTCCCATAACAAGAAGATAGAGAGTAAGAATAAGCTTATCGACTACGATGTCGACAGGGACTTCAAAGGCGGACACGTGCAATTTTTCAGGACTTATGCAGATCCCAAATAAAGATCAGCATGTACCCGAAGGTTAGAAAAGTTGCTTTTGCAAAATATTGCGAAACAAAACGTCAGATAATGTCTTACCTTATACACACACACAATAATATTTTTATTGGCACAATCCGCTGTCCGGATTGTGTGTTATGTGGACTTGACTTTGTTTGAGCACTTCCTTGTTTGTATTTGTCACCACAGCGACTTTATTTGTTCCACCTGCACTGACTTTCTGACGCACACCTGTTTTCGATTATTGTTTTAGTATTCATACCGGCCTGCTACCTTAGTTCTGCCTGGATGTTTTATTTGCTACTCGCAACAGTCACGTTTGGTATTTTACTTTGTATTTACCTGGCTAAGTCACGTCTTAGCTTCGCGTGCGCTCTGCACATCGTTTCTCTATTTGGACACTTGGAACTCGATGCTTGCTAACCATTAGCATTTAGCTTCCCTGCGTAGGCACACCTTTTCTTTGCTTTTTGTCAAGTGTTCTTTTGTCATTTTTATATTAAACTAGTTCTTACCTGCTATTCTGCCAGTCCGAGTCCTGCAGCATCTGGGGGTGACAACTCCCGCATTCAAAATGCATCCCAAACGCAACATGTATGTTGAAGCACAGTACAATCTATCAAGCTTACAAAAGTCGTACAAAAACATTTTGATAGATTTTTTGAGCGCAGTGTGTAATGTTCTATATTTTCAATGGAACATATAATGTTGGTGTTGTTTACTTGAGCCATATTGAAGTCTACACATATCTCTTATGTGTTACTGCCATCATTTTGCAGTCTACACGTATATTGTATGTTTGACTGCCATCTACTGGTCACACTCATCATTTCGCCATGTACCAAATAAAATAGCTTCGAGGTCGGTAAGCAAAACCAGAATTATTCCGTACATTAGGGGCACCAGCTTATAAGGCGCAGTGTCTAATTTTGATGGGGAAAAAATAGGATTTTAGGTGCACAGTCCTTTGAGACATTTGTGATTTGGGGCTATATAAATAAACATTGATTGATTGATTGATTGACCTTATTGTCCGGTAAATACGGTACGTGTGGCCTCGTAACGTTGTCCAAGCCCTGCAAATTCCTCAATCAGCATTATTCTCTCCAATTGAATTTGTCCCTGAGCGGGGCTCAAATGCGCACGTCAACTGTCTAATCAAAACCTCAGTTTTTTTTGTCATGTGCAGACGAATGAAGAACATCGTTAAGTAACAATAAATAAACTATTACTCAAACGGCTCCTCCTGCTTAACTTACACTTACTTCCGGATCCTGTCTACTGCACGAAGTCTTTTAATGTACTTTATAAACATTTAGCAACACACCAGCGTGCTCACTTCCCAGTTTTCATGAACTTATACGTTTATTTACCTTCAATTATTCAGGTGAGTCAATTAGAACAGATTCCAGTTTACAAAAATCAAAAAGGAAGCATTTACATGACAGAGACGTCGAGGAGTGAGTACATTTCAAATCTTATTTCTCACTTTCCAGCAAAAAATACCACGATGGATCGCATAATGAATGTTTAAGACTTTAAGCATAAAACACACAGAATGTCTGCAACTTGTGGACAACAGAGCAGACAGCTTCTTGCTGGAATAAAAGTATCGACAGCCATCAGACTGTATAATACATATGTTCCTTGACTGCACTTAAATGTAGAATATATTTATATCATTCATATACATACATATATATATATATATATATATATATATATATATATATATATATATATATATATATATATATATATATATATATATATATATATATATATATATATATATAAATATGTATTTATTATTATTCATTGTGAGCAAACTGTGGTGCTGAATTTCCCCCAGGGATCAATAAAGTACTTTCTATTCTATTACTTGGGACGGCCTGGCTTGGTTGGTAGAGTTAAAACGAATTAGTCGACTAATCGGGAAGATAGTCGATAACTAATTGACTATCAAAACAGTTAGAGCAGTAACTTTTATCGCACATGTTGACCGAAATAGGAGGAGAAAACGTTGTGCTGTATGCAGGCTGACACAGTTGTATACAGGTGTTAATGTGCTACAGCCGACCAATCACAGGCTTTGTTATTTAGATGTTTTTTGAAGGTGCACGTAAATCTCCTCAAAAAGGAGTTTGGAAGGGGGAGCAGCGAGCCGGTGTAGCATAAACCTTTATGTGACGCCGAAAGCAGCATTACCGTGAATTCCGAACTATAAGCAGTTACTCTTTTCCTACACTTTGAACCCTGCGGCTTGTAAAACGAGGTTGATAAATTATGGATTTGTCTTTGCTGACGGCATTAAAATATATATTTGTATTTCTAAAAAGTGTTATTGTTTGTGCTATGGCGCTATCTTTTGGATGTATTCGCTCATTCCAGGTGCAGCAGTGTCCTTCCATTAATTGGTAGTGCTTTTTTTTGTATTAAATCTTCTCGCTGTCCATAAGGTTTTTACTTGTATGGATTATTCATTCATCACTCCAAGCAACAGTTTTAGTCACAGTATAACTAAAACTGTTTATACTTCCTAAACCGTCCCATATGTTGTGTCGGTAGGAGTGTTTTTATGCATATTTATATGTGCTATCGTAATGGTTAACATTAGCTAATATGCTAACACATTATCCTTTGCTCCACCAAAGGCTGAATAAAAAATAAAAATATAAAATTAAATATGATTAAAAACGATTTTAAAGGGTAAAATCAAATAAAAAAACAAATATAAATCAAAATTTTAAAAAAAAGTAAATAAATGAAAACACAGGACCAGACAACTCACGAAGTGTTATAAGCCAAAGAATAAAAGTGGGTCTTAAAAGGGGAACATTATCACAATTTCAAAAGGGTTAAAAACAATAAAAATCAGTTCCCAGTGGCTTGTTGTATTTTTTGAAGTTTTTTTTCAAAATTTTACTGGTCCCCGAATATCCCTAAAAAAAAGCAACATTCACGTTTTGGTTTATCTAGTCCTTGCTTGCTTGCTAAGTCTCGTCTTAGCTTCCGGGCGCTCGGCACGCGCCTTTTGGACATTTTGGATTCTGCTAACATTAGCATTAGCTTCCCGTGCGTAGGAATGCCATTTCTTTTCTGTTTTGTACAAGTGTTCTTTTATCATTTTGTATATTAAAATCAGCCCTTACCTGCTATCCTGCCTGTCTGGTCCTGCTGCATCTGGGGGTGACAACTTTGCGCATCACAAATGCGTTCCAAACGTGACAGAAATGGGTCTTAAGACGAGACTTAAAACACTCCACTGTGGGAGCAGTTCTAACATGGAGGGGCAGAGTGTTCCAGAGCTTAGGGCCGACCACAGAGAAGACCCTGTCTACCCTGGTTTTAAGTCTGGTCTTGGGCACCACGAGCTGGAACTGGCTCGCGGACCTCAGAGCGCGCACAGTAGGGTAAATTTGGATGAGGTCCGAGATCTAACGAGGTGCCGGTCCATGTAAAGCTTCAAAAACAAACAGCAATGTTTTAAAATCAATTCTAAAATGAACAGGGAGCCAGGACAAATTATCTAGAATTGGGGTTATATGACATAACAGAACATAACAGAGACGAGAACGAAGAACGAAGAGGAGACATGGCGACGACGAGTAAGAAGAAGTACGCTTGCAAGTTCCAAAATGATTGGAAAAAAAATATTTCAACCAGGACAGCTTGTAGGGGAAGGGGTGTGCTGCCTGCAAATGTTGTAGATCAGACTTCTCCATTGAAACGGCCGAACAGATATACTTGTTCATGAACGGATTATTTGATTATACATACATGTATATATATTGTATATATAAGAAATACTTGAAAATATATACTCCCCCCCCATATTCCAAATTCGGCAGACTCATAGTTGGCAAGTACGTCCATGATGATGACGACTTCTGTTTTTTTTTTGATCAGCCGTTTTGAAACAATTAAGGTATGAAAACTAACATTTACAGAATCGTCCCATTTGAATACCTAATATTACAACGTATATTAGGGGTGTGGGAAAAATTTGATTTGAATATGAAATGTGATTCACGGTGGCAGAGGGGTTAGTGCGTCTGCCTCACAATACGAAGGTCCTGCAGTCCTGGGTTCAAATCCAGGCTCGGGATCTTTCTGTGTGGAGTTTGCATGTTCTCCCCGTGAATGCGTGGGTTCCCTCCGGGTACTCCGGCTTCCTCCCACTTCCAAAGACATGCACCTGGGGATAGGTTGATTGGCAACACTAAATTGTCCCTAGTGTGTGAATGTGAGTGTGAATGTTGTCTGTCTATCTGTATTGGACCTGCGATGAGGTGGCGACTTGTCCAGGGCGTACTCCGCCTTCCGCCCGATTGTAGCTGAGATAGGCGCCAGCGCCCCCCGCTACCCCGAAAGGGAATCAGCGGTAGAAAATGGATTCTCAAATTGAGCGATTCAGAATCGATTCTCATTTTTTAACCTTCGTCTTGTGTTAGGGTCGGCACCGACACGTTTTAGTTTTTAAATGCATAAAATAACTACTTGTGTGTGCATCAAGGCTTTTTGACTTTGTCAGGAACCTCTATTTAAACAAAAATATATATACTTTTTTTTTTCCACTAAATTATAAAATGTTTTGGTTGAAATTATGACCTTGGTGTTAGGGTCGGCTTTGAACCAGTTATAAAAATAGGATTATCAAGCAATAATTAGAGCCAAAACTGAACACACTGACAGACAGCTCCTCTACCAATCATGTGAGCTTTAGGGGATTCTCATTTTACCATGAATTGATTAAAGTGGACCCCGACTTAAACAAGTTGAAAAACTTATTGGGGTGTTACCATTTAGTGGTCAATTGTACGGAATATGTACTGTGCAATCTACTAATAAACGTATCAATCAAAACCTTGTTATCCAGTACAAAAACAAAGACAGGCATGTCCAGACATTTGAGGTCAATTCAGTATAACATTTCTAAAATAAATAAAACAAATTTATTTAAGAGATGTGTTCTAATACCCCTCAGTTATAGTCAGGTAACACAACAACCTTTTATTTATTTATAAGATTCTCTTGCGGTTCATTTGATCATTTATTTAATTGAAATTGATGGGTATAATTACAAAAAAAAAGGCCCAATGGCCCGCACCAAAAATATTAAAACCAATATTTTCCATGGATAAGGAAGCCCAATAAGGTAACCAAGAGATGAGAAACAAATTGGATGATAGATAATTGTTTTTAGGGTATTTTACAGCTGATTTAAGACATGGGTCAAAACCGACCCTGTGACGCTTGTGTGGCATTGTAATGCCGGATTGGTTCTTCCGTGGATGCGTCGAAGCGATGAACACAACAAGGTAAGTTATAAATGGATTTATTAAATAATAAAAGGCTAGGAACAAAAACACTGCTGTAAAGAGAAGGCAAACCAAAAACAGAAAAACAATTCCTCAGCATGTGAGCTGGAATCAACAAATGGCTTAGCGTAAAAGCTAGCGAGAATATACATACAAAGATGCAGGTCGAGAGTCGTCACTGTTGCGCGTGGGCAAATTAGGATCCGAGACTGAACAAAGAAAAGAGGAAAGCTTATATAGGGAGAAATCAAGGAGAACCAGGTGTGTAGAAAACGAGGAGCAGGTGAAATCAATGTGTAACCATGGTAACGGACTAAACAGGAAGTAAGTGGGTCAGAAGAGAATGAAACAAAGATGGAAAAATAAACATGTGAAGATCTGAGTCACAGATCGCAACAGTATTCCCCCCCCCAAAAAGACAGATTCCAGATGTCTCAAAGAAAACAAAAACAAATAAGAAACAACTTGAACCCCCTCCCCAAAAACAGAGTCCACAAACGAAGGGAGGGCGGAGGGAGGCCACGGTGGAGGGTCGCCAAGTCGTGTGTCCCCGAATCCACCGAGGACAAGTCAAGTGGCGGCGGCGGATGGAACGCCGCTGCCGAAAAAGTTTTGGCGGGCGACCTCGAAAAGGCCACATTAGTGGCCGCCTCGCAGGATGAGGTGCCCGGCGAGGCGGACGACCCGGGCACGGCCACATCCGTGGCCGACATGGAGGAGGGAGTGTCTGGCGAGGAGGATGACCTCGCAGAGGCCACTCCCGTGGTCGACGTGGCGGACGACGCCTCAGCACCGAAATCCCAGCAGGCTTGGAAGCAGCAGACGAGGGTGCGGGGACTGCAGCCAAAGCAGGCCCGAGTGCAGCTGGCGAGGATGATGCGGGTGCTGCAGCCGAAGAAGGCGTCGGAGGCGGCCTGGGAGCCGCAGGAGTCGTCGGAGGCGGCCTGGGAGCCGCAGGAGTCGTCGGAGGCGGCCTGGGAGCCGCAGGAGTCGTCGGAGGCGGCCTGGGAGCCGCAGGAGTCGTCGGAGGCGGCCTGGGAGCCGCAGGAGTCGTCGGAGGCGGCCTGGGAGCCGCAGGAGTCGTCGGAGGCGGCCTGGGAGCCGCAGGAGTCGTCGGAGGCGGCCTGGGAGCCGCAGGAGTCGTCGGAGGCGGCCTGGGAGCCGCAGGAGTCGTGACTGGTGTGAGCTCCAGCCTCATCGTCGGCGCCGGTGTGGGCTCCAGCTTCTTCGTCGGCAGTGCTTGGCGGCGTGGAACTGGTACCGGCGCTTGTCGAGGAGCTGGCACTGGAGTGGGCTCCAGCCCTGTCGACACAGGTGAAGGTTCCAGCCCCGTCGTCGACGCTGGTGTGGGCTCCAGCCCCGTCGTCGGCGGTGCTTGGCGGCGCGGAGCTGGTACCGGCGCTTGGCGGCGTGGAGCTGGTACTGGAGTAGGCTCCAGCTCTGGAGCTGGTACTGGAGTAGGCTCCAGCTCTGGAGCTGGTACTGGAGTGGGCTCCAGGCTAAAGTCTGTAACTGGTATGAGAACCAGTTCTGGGTCGGAGGCTGGTGTGAGAACCAGGTGGGAGTCTAGTGCTGGCTTGAAAACCAGGCGAGAGTCATGTGCTGGTGTGAGAACCAGACTGGGAGCAGTGCAGAACACCGGTGGTGGAGGACGTGCTGGAGGTAATGACCTCGCGAGTCCGAACACCGGTGGAGGAGGTCTACAAGGCCGTTGAGACTTGGCCGGGGGAAAAACAGGTGGAGGAGGTCTACAAGGCCGTTGAGATTTGGCCGGGGGAAAAACAGGTGGAGGAGGTCTACAAGGCCGTTGAGACTTGGCCAGGGGAAAAACAGGTGGCTGTGGTTTAGAGGGTAGTATCTGTGCTACCTCCGTAGCACAGCTATAGGTCATAGCCCCTTCCTCCAGACGGGGATCCCAGACCCGTTCCCTATGGTCAGGGACTGACCTTAAGGGAGGGTGGTGGGAGGCTTGGAGGCGGGCCGACTCCTCCCCTTTAATTTGTCCAGAATTTCCTTTAGAAAAGGGAGGAAACACCTTGGACTTGGCCGGAGAATGAGGTTTTAAAGGAGGTGTAGGAGAAAAACTAGGTGACTGAGGTTGACTAGAATAATAAGAAAAAATATCCTGATAATTCTGTATCTTGTCATGAATGTTATTGATATTCAAAAAAGGTTGGGAATGAGAATTACTGTCCACAATATAAAAATCTTCTGAAAAAATGTCATCAACAGAGGCCGGTGTTGCGTCACCGGTGGGCGTTCCCCAATTGACGTCATCGCTTGTGTCAGAAAAAGTGTCATGGCAGCTTAAGGAATGATTTGAAAAAAAACAAGCAGGATTACCGGTAATGACGGGTGAATCCTGGACGGGGTGAAACTTGCTGTGTCCATGGGGAGGAATAAGTGGTGCTGGAACATTACTGCCGTGCGGGGGGCCTCTCCACTGGACCCCCCGCCTCTTCGGGGCAGCGCGAACGGCTTCGGAGGGGACTTCAGGCCCACAGTCAAGTCTTTCCTGCTCCCAAGCCACGAGCTCCAACCACAAACCCAAGTCGAAGGGTTCCTCCCGTGGTTTCGACGCGGAAAAACATTTTGATGCTCGGATCCTACTGTGACGCTTGTGTGGCATTGTAATGCCGGATTGGTTCTTCCGTGGATGCGTCGAAGCGATGAACACAACAAGGTAAGTTATAAATGGATTTATTAAATAATAAAAGGCTAGGAACAAAAACACTGCTGTAAAGAGAAGGCAAACCAAAAACAGAAAAACAATTCCTCAGCATGTGAGCTGGAATCAACAAATGGCTTAGCGTAAAAGCTAGCGAGAATATACATACAAAGATGCAGGTCGAGAGTCGTCACTGTTGCGCGTGGGCAAATTAGGATCCGAGACTGAACAAAGAAAAGAGGAAAGCTTATATAGGGAGAAATCAAGGAGAACCAGGTGTGTAGAAAACGAGGAGCAGGTGAAATCAATGTGTAACCATGGTAACGGACTAAACAGGAAGTAAGTGGGTCAGAAGAGAATGAAACAAAGATGGAAAAATAAACATGTGAAGATCTGAGTCACAGATCGCAACAGACCCATTAACATAAGATATGGTAACAGAAAGCTAACACAAGAGGAAGGTTAAAAACCATTTATTTATTTATTTTTATCAATCCAAACAAAACAATACCATAACAATGCAATCCAATTCCAAAACCGGACCTGACCCAGCAACACTCAGAACTGCAATAAACAGAGCAATTGAGAGGAGACACAAACACGACACAGAACAAACCAAAAGTAGTGAAACAAAAATGAACATTATCAACAACAGTATCAATATTAGTTATAATTTCAGCATAGCAGTGATTAAAAATCCCTCATTGACATCATCATTAGACATTTATAAAAATAAAAATAAAGAACAATAGTGTCACAGTGGCTTACACTTGCATCGCATCTCATAAGCTTGACAACACACTGTGTCCAATATTTTCACAAAGATAAGTCATATTTTTGGTTCTTTTAATAGTTAAATCAATTTTATATTATTGCAATCAGTTGATAAAACATTGTCCTTTACAATTACAAAAGCTTTTTACAAAAATGTACTACTCTGCATGTCGGCAGACTGGGGTAGATCCTGCTGAAATCCCGTGTATTGAATGAATAGAGAATCCTTTTCAAATCGGGAAAAAAATTGTTTTTGAATCGAGAATTGTGTTAAATTGAAAATAAAAAAATATTGATTTTGAGTCGAATCTTGACCCCAAAAATCGATATTACATCGAATCGTGGGAGACCCAAAGATTCGCAGCCCTAACGTATATGTCTATGGCTTATAGTCAGGTGCGGCTAATATATGGAAACACGTTTTTTTCTTAGTGGGTGAGGCCCATATCCTGGTGTGCTCTAGGGTCCGTGAAAATACGATATATTTGACAGTTTCATTTTTCCGCTATCTTGATGATGTTGTATACAGTCATGCGTACATGAAATATGTGACATTGGGAATACATTACAAGAAAAGGCACCCCCGGCACCCTGAAAGGACAAGCGGTAGACAATGGATGGATGGTTGAATGAAAAGCCAATATACTATATAAAAGGATAAAACTCGAAGTTTGGATGAGGTTTTTTTATTTGAGTTTCCCCAAAAATATTTAGAAATTTGCAAATCATTTTCAACCCATATTCAGTTGAATATGCTACCAAGACAACATATTTGATGTTCAAATATGTTTTCAAATAACCATTACTTTAGAATTTGATGCCAGCAACACGTGACAAAGAAGTTGGGAAAGGTGGCAATAAATACTGATAAAGTTGAAGAATGCTCATCAAACACTTATTTGGATCATCCCACAGGTGTGCAGGCTAATTGGGAACAGGTGGGTGCCATGATTGGGTATAAAAACAGCTTCCCAAAATATGCTCAGTCTTTCACAAGAAAGGATGGGGCGAGGTACACCCCTTTGTCCACAACTGCGTGAGCAAATAGTCAAACAGTTTAAGAACAACGTTTCTCAAAGTGCAACTGCAAGAAATGTAGGAATTTCTACATCTACTGTCCATAATATCATGAAAACTTTCAGAGAATCTGGAGAAATTACTCCAAGTAGGCGGCATGACCGGAAACCAACTTTGAATGACCATCACCTTCGATCCCTATATGAGGATAAAACCCGAAGTTTGGATGAGGTTTTCCATTTGAGAATAGTTGGAAATATAATACGGATAGTAGCTTGAAGGTACATTTCTCATTTAAAGGCCTACTGAAACCCACTACTACCGACCACGCAGTCTGATAGTTTATATATCAATGATGAAATATTAACATTGCAACACATGCCAATACGGCCTTTTTAGTTTACTAAATTACAATTATAAATTTCCCGCTGAGTTTCCTGTTGAAAACGTCGCGAAATGATGACGCGTGTTTGTGACGTTATTGGTTGGAGGGGACATATTAGCCCAGCACCAATTACGGCTAAAAGTAGTCTCTTTTCATCGCGCAATTACACAGTATTTTGAACATCTGTGTTGCTGAATCTTTTGCAATTTGTTCAATTAATGATGGAGAAGTCAAAGTAGAAAGATGGAGGTGGGAAGCTTTTAGCCTTTAGCCACACAAACACGTGGTGTTTCCTTGTTTAAAATTCCCAGAGGTGAAGCTTTACTATGGATCAGAGCGGTCAAGCGAACATGGATCCCGACTACATGTCAACCGGCAGTTTTCGGTGAGAAAATTGTGGTAATAAGTCGCCTCTTACCGGAGATCAGCGGAGCTTCTGTCCTGCTACAGCTTCGTGACTTCCCTCAACACACTCCTCCGACTATCAGGTACTATTTAACTCACTAAAACACTAGCAACACGATAGGCAGATAAGGGATTTCCCAGAATTATCCTAGTAAATTTGTCTAAAAACATCTGAATCGCTCTCACTGGAATCACCTTTTTTTTTTTTTCTAGTCCTTCACTCTAAATTTCCTCATCCACGAATCTTTCATCCTCTGTCAAATTAATGGGGAAATTGTTGCTTTCTCGGTCCAAATAGCTCTCGCTGCTGGAGGCTCACATTATAAACAATATGCGGATGTGAGGAGCCCTACAACCCGTGATGTCACGTGCACATCGTCTGCTGCTTCCGGTAAAGGCAAGGCTTTATTAGCGACCAAAAGTTGCGAACTTTATCGTCGATGTTCTCTACTAAATCCTTTCAGCAAAAATATGGCAATATCGCGAAATGATCAAGTATGACACATAGAATGGACCTGCTATCCCCGTTTGAATAAGAAAATCTCATTTCAGTAGGCCTTTAGACACCAGCTCTCTTTCCTTCCTTGATGCCTCTAATACACCAAGGTCAGATCCTCGGTCACAGCTGACATATTATAGTGACGGCTCCACGACTGCCCCCGGACAAAGCTATACTAGCAGGGGGAAGGACTACCGCCGGTACCACCTGGCCCACAGACGGACCCATGACACATGGCTTCACAGACACACACTCCCAGAGTCTTTTGTGATTCATCGCTGCTTTCTCTCCCTCTGTCTTATATTGTATCTGAAATGGAACGTGCATACAAAAAATATTCCAAACAGACTACGAGTCTGCTCTGTATGATGTAAAAAAAAATTAAAAAAACATGCATAAGGTAGAGAAGCAGCTGGTGTCTCTCTGATAAACTATATCAGCATGTTGTATTGTGTCTAAGGCAGGGGTGTCCAAACTTTTTCCACTGAGAGCCACACATGGAAAAATTAAAGCATACAAGGGCCATTTTGATATTTTTCATTTTCAAACCATAACAAAATGTATTTTACCTTTAGGGTCTCGGTTACTAAAATGTTAAAAATAAGTCAAATTTTCCTTATTATTTTTTATTTAACGCTTACAGTAAATCTCTATATCAACTTAAAAAAAATAAATATGGCATTTCTGTCAAAAACAACTTTGTTTTTCATAGTAAACCTGAAATATGCAGTATTTAGTAATTAGAGCCCTAAAAGATCAATAATGCAGGATACCATTGATTTTAATTTTATATTTGAGTAATCACAGTGAAAAGATAAATAAAATACCACTAAGTATATTTGGAATCCAAAAGGTGCCCCACTCAGAAAGTGATACATTTTTATTAGGGTTTTTTTTTTTTTTTTTTTTTTTTAAACTTTCAACACTTAAGTTATGAGATCAACTTAAGATTTATCTGTCAATTTTACGTTTAAACTATTTTGTTTGTTTTATGCTCTTCTGTCAAAGAAAACTGTTTTTATATGGCAACTGCACAATATATGTAATATTTACCACATAAAACATTTTAAAAATATTTGAACTAATTGGAGCTTTGAAAATAATTCATTATAACATGGATTTTTTGGTCATTTATTTTTTCATTTTTTTGCCATTGCTCAAAAAAAATAATAATGATTGAAACTTGTAATTAGTAGATTGCACAGTACAGTACATATTCCGTACAATTGACCACTAAATGGTAACCCCAAATAAGTTATTCAACTTGTTTAAGTCTGGTAAAGATGGTTTTTACATGGTAAAATAAAGACAAAAGAAAAAAACAGTCCGCATTGCCGGCAGTAAGTCGGACACGTTTCTAGTGCCCTTTGTCACCGATTCTGTTCATAACTTTTATGGACAGAATTTCTAGGCGCAGTCAAGGCGTTGAGGGGTTCCGGTTTGGTGACCGCAGGATTAGGTCTCTGCTTTTTGCAGATGACGTGGTCCTGATGGCTTCATCTGACCGGGATCTTCAGCTCTCACTGGGTCGGTTCGCAGCCGAGTGTGAAGCGACCGGATTGAGAATCAGCACCTCCAAGTCCGAGTCCATGGTTCTCGCCCGGAAAAGGGTGGAATGCCATCTCCGGGTTGGGGAGGAGACCCTGCCCCAAGTAGAGGAGTTCAAGTACCTAGGAGTCTTGTTCACGAGTGGGGGAAGAGTGGATCGTGAGATCGACAGGCGGATCGGTGCGGCGTCTTCAGTAATGCGGACGTTGTACCGATCCGTTGTGGTGAAGAAGGAGCTGAGCCGGAAGGCAAAGCTCTCAATTTACCGGTCGACCTACGTTCCCATCCTCACCTATGGTCATGAGCTTTGGGTTATGACCGAAAGGACAAGATCACGGGTACAAGCGGCCGAAATGAGTTTCCTCCGCCGTGTGGCGGGGCTCTCCCTTAGAGATAGGGTGAGAAGCTTTGTCATCCGGGAGGAACACAAAGTAAAGCCGCAGCTCCTTCACATCGATAGGAGCCAGATGGAGGTGGTTCGGGCATCTGGTCAGGATGCCACCCGAACGCCTCCCTAGGGAGGTGTTTAGGGCACGTCCAACCGGTAGGAGGCCACGGGGAAGACCCAGGACACGTTGGGAAGACTATGTCTCCCGTCTGGCCTGGGAACGCCTCGGGATCCCCCGGGAAGAGCTAGACGAAGTGGCTGGGGAGAGGGAAGTCTGGGTTTCCCTGCTTAGGCTGTTGCCCCCGCGACCCGACCTCGGATAAGCGGAAGAAGATGGATGGATGGAGCCTGCATGGCAGCTTTGTGTCAACATTGCAACTTTTTCTCAATAGATTATCTTTTTAAAAACACATGTAAAAACTTAAATTGAGTTGCGGATTAACATATCTTGACAAGAATATACCTCGATAAATCACCCTGAACAATTTGGTTTTGTATTTCTTTTTTAAACGGTTTGATTGTCATGGCTCAATTTCCGTGAAGCTTGTGCGGCATAGAGATGCCGGATTTGTTCCTCCAGGGATTTGTCGGGCAAGAACACAGCTTGAGGTAAGAAAAATTTATTTAACTCAAAACAGGCTAAGAACAAAAACACTGGTGCTAACAGAAAGGCAAACAAATGCCGCTAGCATGGAAGATGAATAGAAAAACTAAACTTGGCACGAAGGCACAAAAAGGGAAAACAAAAGGATTAGCATGAGAGCCAGCAATAAAATGAAGCGTAGCGTGAGAGCATAAAAAACAAGTGATCCACTGTTGCACGAAGGTAAATTAGAGTCCGAAAATGAGTGAACAGAAAAGGCTGGCTTATATAGGATGGTGATTAGTAAAACAGGTGTGCGGGAATCGAGAGTAGCAGGTGGAACTAATATGTAGCCATGGTGACAGACTAAACAGGAACTAAGGAGTCAAACAACGGAGAGTGATACAAAAATGAATCAAAACTACAAAATTGAGCGATCAGAGCAGCGGATCGCAACAATTTCCTTGTTTTGTGTTTCGGGTATCTTTGCAGTTTAGTGTTGGGTTTTGTCCTCTGTGCTGTTCCCTTTGACTTTTGTTGCCATGGACACGAAATGAACACACCTGTCTTCAGTTTACAATTCATAGTCTCACTCCCTTTTATATTCCTCAGTGACCCAGCATTAGTCGTTGGATCAATGTTTGCTTCACGCAACATGTTGCGCTCTTGATTTTGCGTTTAAGTGTATGCTATCTGCTAGAGCCTTTCGTTATTTTTTTGCCTCCCGTAAAATTCAATATTCTTACCTGCACTTTGCCTCCCGCTGGTCCTGAGAAATGCGACATTTTTAAACGCGACCAGATTGTGACATTGATGTTTGTTGGGTTGTTTTTTTGTTTTTTTTACAAAAAAGTGCAAACAAATACATTATAAAGTATACATCTAAGTAATCATTATTCATTTTAATAAAACTACAAATCCGTCAAGTTCTCATTTTCTTCAGAATGTAGAGATTTTCTTATTCATGTACAATTATCAGCACGTAATACAAATCCTAATACATGAATATTACTATGAACATATTTGGATGGATGGATGGACATATCTCTTGGACGTTAAGCTCTCCCTGTCTTTAAAACCTAGTGACTGTTTCTAACTTTATCGAGGGTCCTTGAATGCACCACGGTTATGTGCAATGAAACTTGTAAATAATGGCAACTTTTTTTTTTTCCATCACTTCATCTTTCTTCCAAAATATTAGTGCTGTGTCTGTTTTAAGTGAGCTTTGATGACGTCATGATGTTCGTGTTGAGTGACGTGTCCAAAGTTAGGGTTGCCTATCCAGCTCAAACGAAACGTTCACATTTTTTTTTTTAACATTGTTGATTTGATTCAAGCAATGTAATTGAACTTTCCCAACTATATTTCATCTCAGCATTTTTAATGCTGTGTTGTTTTTTTAAGTGAAATATTAAAATTTTACAAAAGCCCAATAAAACATCCACACTCTACCTTCTAACTAGATTCCCATATATACAGTATGAAGTACTCTATTTACTAGGAGGAGTGGGAAAAAAATCGATTCAAATCGAATACGTTGTGCGATTCAGAATCAATTCTCTTTTTTTTTTTTTTAAATAGATTTATTTTTTTTATTCAATCCAACAAACCACTACACAGCAATACCATAACAATGCAATCCAATTCCAAAACCGAACCTGACCCAGCAACACTCAGAACTGCAATAAACAGAGAAATTGAGACACAAACACGACACAGAACAAACCAAAAGTAGTGAAACAAAAAAATTAATATTATCAACAGTATCAATATTAGTTATAATTTCAGCATAGCATTGATTAAAAATCCCTCATTGACTTTATAATCAGACATTTATAAAAATAAAAATAAAACAATGGTGTCACAGTGGCTTACACTTGCATCGCATCTCATAAGCTTGACAACACACTGTGTCCAATATTTTCACAAAGATAAAATAAGTCATATTTTTGGTTTGTTTAATAGTTAAAACAAATTTACATTATTGCAATCAGTTGATAAAACATTGTCCTTTACAATTATAAAAGCTTTTTTTTTTTTTTTTTAATCTACTACTCTGCTTGCATATCAGCAGACTGGGGTAGATTCTGCTGAAATCCTATTGAATGAATACGAAATCGTTTTGAATCGGAAAAATATCGTTTTTGAATCGAGAATCGAATCGAATTGAAAAAAAAGCGGTATATTATCGAATCGTGACCCCAAGAATCGATATTGAATCAAATCGTGGGACACCCAAAGATCCACAGCCCTATTTACTGTATATTGAATTATATGTCCTCATTAGATTGGCTATTGTTTTCCCGGTATAATTTAAGCCTATGTTACTGCTCATTTAAATTTTTTCAACATTCAATAAAGTATTTTTCTAGGTGCAGATCATTTTCTGGTTCTAGGGTGCTTTAATCCAGTGGTCACCAACCTTTTTGTAGCTGCGGACCGGTCAACGCTTGATCATTTGTCCCCCATGAAAAAGGGAGGTTTTTTTGGGTTGGGTTGGTGCACTAATTGTAAGTGTATATTGTGTTTTTTAAGTTGATTTAATTTAAAAAAATAAATATTTATTCTGCGGCCCAGTGGTTGGGGACCACTGCTTTAATCCATTCATGTGTCAGAAATAAGGGGCACAGCTGCCATTTAATGTGAAGTCTTCATCTTTAGAGGATGACACAGTAATCAACACACACATCAACCCTGAACACATAGGGCTGAATTCACAGAATGTGACGTAACACAAATCTCTTAGGCATTAAAAAAAACGAGGTCATTGGATTGAAGACTGAAGTGACAGTCATGACAGTGTATGACTACTTGTTATTGTGAGACAGCGCCCCAAGTTGGACACAAGTGGTTATTGCAACAACACTCCTCTGGTGTTCTTCTCTTTCTATTCCATTTTTGGATTAAATATGAACAATGACCTCATTTTCGGTCCATGTGTATGCACATAATCCTTTAAGATTTTAAATTTGATCAGACTTTGACAATGCATAAAAATCCGGAAGAGAAACATACGTGCTTCTGTCTCTCTCTTGCAGGCAGGCCGTCTGGACTCTCACTACCCAAAAGTATGTGGCCACCAAGGCAACGTGCTGGACATCAAGTGGAATCCCTTCTTCGAGAACATTGTAGCTTCCTGTTCGGAGGACACTTCGGTAAGTAACACCATCGACCTCTATTTCCCAGCATGTTGTCATTTTGCAACAGTCCTGTCGGAAACCACTGACCTGTTTGGAGGTATTTTACTTTAGACAATGTTTGATTTATGCAAAGGTTGTCCAAAGTATGGTTATTTGTAGCCCACAGCAAATATTCTCCCGGCCAGCCACACATTCTCAAAATACAAACCCCAAAATCCAGTGAAGTTGGCACATACTTGCCAACCCTCCCGGATTTTCCGGGAGACTCCCAAAATTCAGCGCCTCTCCCGAAAATCTCCCGGGACAAATTTTCTCCCGAAAATCTCCCGAAATTCAGGCGGAGCTGGCGGGCACGCCCCCTCCAGCTCCAAGCGGACATGAGTGACGTGTCGACAGTTTGTTTTCACGTCCGCTTTCTCACAGTATAAAAAGAGCGTTTTGTTTTTTTTCAAGTGGGTTTATTGTTCGGCGGTTTCATTAAAGTCCTCCCAGCCCGGTAATAACAAACAACAACAGCAGTCACATTTTCGTCTACCATAAAGCGGTTCGTCTGCCGTGAGCTCCAATGTTGTGAACTTGTCACACTCTTAAACAGGACAATACTGCTATCTACTGTACATAGAATAGAATGTACTTTAATTCAGCACCACAGTTTGCTCACAATAAATAATGATAATGTAATATGTATAATATATGAATATAAATATATTCTACATTTAAGTGCAGTCAAGGAACATATGCATTATACCAATGGTTCCCAAACTTTTGCAGGCTGGCGCCCCCTTGGCTCCCCAGTGAATTCCTAGCGCCCCTCACCCCCCCACCCCCCCACCCCCCCACAGACACATATGGAAACAAACACCTCTTTCTTGATATTTGGTATGCTGCAATTTGAAAAGAGAAAGGTTAAACACAAATGTGTATTTCACAAATAAAACCCAATTTAGTAAACCAATTTATTTTTTAGCAGTTTTAACTGTTTCAGCAACATAGAATGGTAAATAAACATTCCACCAGTAACCTTCATTGTCTCACACTTAATATTAATGGGATGGATGTGCTTGGTGCAGGGACATAAGCTTCTCAACATCAGGCTGGAACTCACTAAGAAGAAGTCGTAGATCCCCGCGGTCAGTAATTTTCAGTCGGTTTCTTTGCTTGGAAAGAAGCAAGGCGACTGCACTGAAGCCCCGTTCTACTAAATATGATGTTGGCGTGTGGTAACCAGACCCTGATGCGTCATCCACTGACTCGTCCTGCTGCACGTGTTGTGTACAAATCGTCAAACAAACGTTCGAACTTCTGACTTAGGACTGCCGCCCCCCTACCGCCCCCTTCTTCCTCACTGCCCCCCCAGATCTTTCCACCGCCTCCAGGTGGGCGGTACCGCCCACTTTGGGAACCACTGCATTATACAGTCTGATGGCTGTCGGTATGAAGGACCTCCTGTGTCGTTCCGTGTTACATTTTGGGAGTCTGAGCCTTCCACTGAACGTGCTCATTCTCTCCGCAAGGTTCGAGTGTATTAGGTGGGAGGTGTTGTCCATAATGGCTAGTAGTTTTGCTAGACTTCTTCCCTGTCAGGGAGTGTAGCTATGGCTAGTAAAAAATAGTGACAGAGAATAGAAGAAAGATGGACATTTCAACCCTTAACTCAACAATGAGTAGATGAGTGTTATGTGTGTGTATATGTGTAAATAAATGAACACTGAAATTAAAGTATTTCTTTTAGTATACACACACACACATACATAAATTTTCCTGAAGGAATCAATAAAGTACTATCTATCTATATATTAAATATTTGACTCTTAACCAAACCCCCAAGCACACTCCGCACTCCACCCATGACCACGGCCCGCACTCCACCCACGACCACGGCCCCCACCTCCTGAAATCGAAGGTCTCAAGGTTGGCAAGATGTGTAAATCGTAAATAAAACAGAATTCAATGATTTTCAAATCCTTATCACCCTATATTCAATTGCAAAATATAAGCTACTTAACGTTCAAACTGGACAACTTGTTATTTTTGCACCTTTGGAATTTGATGCCTGCAACATGTTTCAAAAAGCTGGCACAAGTGGCAAAAAAGACTGAGAAAGTTGAGGAATACTCAGACTTATTTGGAACCTCTCACAAGTGAACAGGCTAATTGGGAACAGGTGGGTGCCATGATTGGGTATAAAAGCAGCTTTCATTTGTCTCACCGCGGTGAGGGATGTCTTGTCTTTTTTCCTGGCGTGTGAATTGCATGTTTTAGTTTGAAAAGGTCACTTCCCCTTCCTTTTGTGTCATCAGGCAGACGTCATCCCTGATTGTTTCCACCTGTTCCCCATTACCCTCATGGGTCTTATAAGCCCACGCCTCCCTTTGTTCTGTTCTGTTCCAGAATTGCTCGTTTCGTGCCTCTCTAGCTTCATGTCCAAGCCTTGTCTCGTCTCGCTTTTGATTATCCTGATCCTGAATTCCCTTGTTGGCATTTTCAGTTTCCTTTTCTCCTCCTAAGCAGAGTAATTTTTGGTTGTATAGTTTTGCAGTAGAATTGGTGAGTTTCTTTATTTTTTCTTACAGTTCTTTTTCCTCAATTTTTTGAGAGACATTTTTTGTTAACTATTTTTCTAGATAAGAAACTTAAGTTTTATAGCCATTGTTTCTCCCTCCTTTGGAGCTTTTGTTATTGATACATTTTATTATATCCTGCGCTACTTATAGTTCGCTATTGATATTTTTTGTTTCCTCCTTTCGGAATGATTTTCGTTTGATCCTTTTTTGTGGAACCTTTTTCGCGCAGTAGTCAGATTATAGCCTAGTTTGTATTGCCCTGACTCAGGAGGTGAAAAATAGTTGTCAAAATAAAAGCCTGTCGGATTTTTCCCTTTTCTGCATCTGAGTCCTATTTTTTACCAAGTGTGACACCATGAAATGCTCAGTCATTCACAAACAAGGATCACTTTGTGAACAAATTTGTGAGCAAACTGTTGAACAGTTTAAGAACAACATTTCTCAACAAGTTATTGCAAAGAATTTAAGGATTTCACCATCCAGGGTCTCGGGTGAAGGTAATGTAACCTTTGTAAACCGGACTTTCAAACAAAGGATGGCAAAACACCGAGTTGTAAACAGTTTAAAAACATTTATTTAAACCCCAAAAGTGTCAGAGAACAATAATCAACAGAAAACCAAGCACCAAAATCTGCAATATTAATAAATGAGGTAACAGTATAGTATAATATAGTACAGTGGTTCTCAAATGGGGGTACGCGTACCCCTGGGGGTACTTGAAGGTATGCCAAGGGGTCCGTGAGATTTTTAAAAAATATTCTAAAAATAGCAACAATTCAAAAATCCTTTATAAATATATATATTGAACAAAATATGAATGTAAGTTCATAAACTGTGAAAAGAAATGCAACAATGCAATATTCAGTGTTGACAGCTAGATTTTTTGTGGACATGTTCCATAAATATTGATGTTAAAGATTTTTTTTTGTGAAGAAATGTTTAGAATTAAGTTCATGAATCCAGATGGATCTCTATTAAAATCGCCAAAAAGGGCACTTTAAGTTGATTACTTCTATGTGTAGAAATCTTTATTTATAATTGAATCACTTCTTTATTTTTCAACAAGTTTAGTTATTTTTATATCTTTTTTTCCAAATAGTTCAAGAAAGACCACTACAAATGAGCAATATTTTGCACTGTTACACAATTTATTAAATTAGAAACTGATGACACTGCTGTATTTTACTTCTTTATTCCTTTTTTTCAACCAAAAATGCTTTGCTCTGATTAGAGGGTACTTGAATTAAAAAAATGTTCACAGGGGGTACATCACTGGAAAATGGTTGAGAACCACTGATATAGTACAGTGGTTCTCAACCTCAGTGATGTACAGGGTGAACAATTTCAATTCAAGTACCCTCTAATCAGAGCAAAACATTTTTTCAAAAGAGATAAAGAAGCAAAATACAGCACTATGTCATCAGTTTGATTTATTAAATTGTATAACAGTGCAAAATATTGCTTATTTGTAGTGGGCTTTCTTGAACTATTTGGAAAAAAATTTGAAAAATAAACAATTCAATTATAAATACAGATTTCTACACAGAAGTAATCGACTTAAATTGCTCTCTTTGGGGATTGTAATAGAGATCCATCTGGATTCATGAACTTAATTCTAAACATTTTTTCCCAAAAAAAGAAATCTTTAACATCAATATTTATGGAACATGCCCACAAAAAAATCTAGCTGTCAACACTGAATATTAATATTAAATGTTTTCGTTTTACAGTTTATGAACGTACATTTTGTTGCAGTATTATTCAATAAATATATTTATAAAGGATTTTTGAATTGTTGCTATTTTTATAATATATTTTTTTTAAGTCTCACATACCCATTGGCATACCTTCAAGTACCCCCAGGGGTACGCGTACCCCCATTTGAGAACCACTGGTATAGTATATAGAGTAAATATATATTCTAAATATGAGGTGGCGACTTGTCCATGGTGTACCCCGCCTACCGCTCGTGTGTAGCTGAGATAGGCTCCGGCACCCCCTGCGACCCCAAACAGGACAAGCGGTAGGAAAAAGATGGACGGATGGATATATACTAAATCAAATTCAAAGTCGCATGTGTTAAATCAAATATAGGCCTGAATCACATATTAAAACTGAATCAAATAACTTCAAAAATCAGCTAATTAAAAAGATAAATTATTCATTATAACAAATGCATTCACAATCCAATGTCAACAGTCAAATAAGTCGGAGTAAAGAATTTAATAATCAAAACACATTTGGCAAAATCAATTAGCAAAGCAACCAAACCTATTTAACTGGTTACAACACAACAGAATCTCATTTTCAAAATACTCACCTCAGTAGATGTTTGGTAATGCATGGAGATCTGAGTTCCTGCTCAGGACAGCCAACCTCCTCTGGTAGTGGCAGACTGTCAGAATAATTGCATTTTCCCACTTAAATACCCGTAGCCCCTCCCACTAGCTGGGACCAATTTGACAGGGGGGATTAAGAATTCTGTTTTTTTGTAAATACACCATAAATAAACCATCACAAGTCAGTATTTGAGCTTGTAGATCAGTCATTTTTGCTACAGTGGATTCAGGCTTGGAGATCATAACTTTTAAATGTCCCAGGTCCTTCTCTAACACCCAGCTTTTGAGAACCATGGTTTGGCCTGAATTGGGCCTAATCAGTGAGGGCAGGTGTGTTTACTTAGATCAGGGGTCTGCAACCCAAAATGTTGAGCCATATTGGACTAAAAATACAAAAACAAATCCGTCTGGAGCCACAAAAAAATAAAATGTGAAGTGAATTATATTTATATAGCGCTTCTTCTCTAGTGACTCAAAGCAGTTTACATAGTGAAAACCCAATATCTAAGTTACATTTAAACCAGCGTGGGTGGCACTGGGAGCAGGTGGGTAAAGTGTCTTGCCCAAGGACACAACAGTAGTGACTAGGATGGCGGAAGCGGGGATCGAACCTGCAACCCTCAAGTTGCTGGCACAGCCACTCTACCAACCGAGCTATACCGCCCCGCAAGCCATAATACCTACAGATAGTGTCATGAGATATAAATTGAATTATGAGGACTTAAAGGAAACTAAATGAGCTCAATTATAAATATATTTATTGAATAATACTTCAACAAAATATGAATGTAAGTTCATAAAATGTGAAAAGAAATGCAACAATGCAATATTCAGTGTTGACAGCTAGATTTTTTGTGGACATGTTGCATAAATATTGATGTTAAAGATTTGTTTTTTTTGTGAAGAAATGTTTAGAATGAAGTTCATGAATCCAGATGGATCTCTATTACAATCCCCAAAGAGGGCACTTTAATTTGATGATTACTTCTATGTGTAGAAATCTTTATTTATAATTGAATCACTTGTATATTTTTCAACAAGTTTTTACTTATTTTTATATCTTTTTTTTCCAAATAGTTCAAGAAAGACCACTACAAATTGGCAATATTTATAAATTACACAATTTAATAAATCAGAAACTAATGACATAGTGCTGTATTTTACTTCTTCATCTCTATTTTTCCAACCAAAATGCTTTGCTCTGATTAGGGGGTACTTGAATTAAAAAAAAAACGTTCACAAGGGGTACATCACTGAAAAAAGGTTGAGAACCACTGGCATAAAATTTTGAGTTTCGAGTCATTTCAAGTCCTTTTAACCACGGACTAATATATTTACATGGACTGTGTATGCTTTTAAAACGCTGTATTTATTTATTCATGCGCACAACGCTAAAAGTTTGGTGGACAAAAAATGACCGAAAAAGAAGTGGCATAAAACACGTCTTAGAAAGTCGGAGAAAGTTATACATGTAAACAAACTACGGTGAGTTCAAGGACCGCCAAAATTAGTAGGACAAAACAGTGCTCACCAAATACTCGAATCAGTGAAGCATGTTTAAAGTTAACACCTAGTAAGTCTCAAGTCTTTGCCCTCAAGTCTCGAGTCGAGTCAAGACAGGCAAGTCCCGAGTCAAGTCCAAAGTCAAGACTGGAAAGTCTCAAGTCAAGTCCCAAGTACTCGAGTCATTACAAGTCCTTTTAACCACGGACTAAAATATTTACACGGACTGTGTATGCTTTTAAAAAACGCTGTATTTATTTATTCATGCACAACGTTAAAAGTTTGGTGGACAAAATGAGACGGAAAAAGAAGTGGCATAAAACACGTCTTAGAAAGTCGGAGAAAGTTATACATGTAAACAAACTACAGTGAGTTCAAGGACCGCCAAAATTAGGACAAAACAGCGCTCACCAAATACTCGAATCAGTGAAGCATGTTTAATATAAACAATCTGCTTTATAGCAATTAGGGAGGTTTGTGTCATATTTGTCCTCCTACAGAAACCATATTAAAACAAAAAGTATGTTTTTTTCCCCCTCATCTTTTCCATTTTTCATATATTTTTGAAAAAGCTCCAGAGAGCAACTAGGGCGGCGCTAAAGAGCAACATGTGGGTCCAGAGCCACGGGTTGCCGACCCCCGACTTAGAGAAAGCCGTCAGCCCCACCCTGACTCTTCTAGCCACCAGTTTAGAGGCTGTGATTTGTTTGTTGAGTGCATGCTTTTCACTGACTAAAGAGATTAAATTATTTGTTGTTTGTCCATGTTGTGCTTCCTAACAAATGTGCACGGTTTGAGAAGAAGTTAAGGGCAAACAGTGACAGTGTTGTCACACCGCCACCCTCCTCTCTAGTGACAGCAAGTTCAGAGAGACGAGACATGTAGTTGATCCTGATCAATGCCTGGTGGTCCGTTTCCAGATCAAAGGTCCGTACGAGAAGCCAATAAAGTAGTCAGTCCAACACCCACTTTATGGCAAGATAGTTTCTCTGGGATGCAATTTACAGTTCAGATTGAGAAGCGGTTGTCCCTCGCCCTCCTTTCCTCGGGCCCACACCGGAGGCACTAACTTGAACAAGGAATCTCTGGTTGGGGTCAGGACTTTGTAAGACCGGGGAAGAGCATAGAATAGCTTTGACCTTCGTGAACGCAATTTCACATAGTTTTGTCCATTTGACTGGATTAGAGGATGCTTTGGTTGTCAGCTCGACTAGAGGAGATGTGATGGTAGAGAAGTGGGGCACAAATCTTCTGTACCACCCGGAAAGCCCCAAGAATGACCGGACCTGTTCTTTGTCCGAAGTCTAGGACTGTCTTCGATAGCCTTCACCTTGTCCACCTGAGGACGTATCTGCCCATTCCCAAGATGGTAACCTTGGTAGTGCACCTCTGTTGCGATATGTTATTTTTCCACTTGATGGATCATTTCCAGACCACCCATCCATCCATCCATTTTCTACCGCTTATTCCCTTCAGGGTTGCAGAGGGCGCTGGAGCCTTTCTCAGCTACAATCCCAGAGTACCTGGAGCCATACTTGCCAACCTTGAGACCTCCGTTTTCGGGAGGTGGGATGTGGGGGGCGTGGTTAAGAGGGCAGTAGTATAATTCACCAACGCGAGTAATTCATATATATATATATATATATATATATATATATATATATATATATATATATATATATATATATATATATATATATATATATATATATATATATATATATAAGGTTGTATGAAATACTTTACTTTCAGTGAATTCTAGCTATATATATTTATTTTATTTTATATATAAATAAAATAAATAGTTGAATTTCCGACGGCACCTATCAAATACACAGTAATAAAAACACAGTTGTTCTACTAACTGTACTGTGCTTGCTGGTTACTAAAAAAAACACAACACTTACCTTTCACTATTTGAGTAACCTTTGTTCTGCCATTTGCGTATTGGCGAGCGATCTCCGAATCCGGGAACATCCTTCACGGATTTGTTGTAGACATCTGCAAATGAGAACTGGATGTTGTTTCCAGCTATCAGCATAGCCATCTTTGTCTCAGCACAAGTTACACCATCGGGTCTCCATTTTGCAAGGTGAGCCATAATACCGGGTTGTGAACGATGTTGTGTGCTTTGCTGACCGTTCATGGCTGAGTATATCCGTTCACCATGTTCAATGGAGAAGTCTGTTCTACAAAATTTACAGGCAACATACCCCTTCCCCTTTGAACTCTCCTGGATAAACTGAAATTCTTGTTTCCATTCGTTTTGGAACTTGCAAGCGTATTTCTTCATTTTGCTCGTTGACGGTGTAATATATTGGGTTGGAGTCAATAACCAGGCGATGTAATGAAGTTACGTCTCTTTACTGTGGGCTTCAGATCAGACTGTGTATTCCATATGTTCCTTGACTGCACTTAAATGTAGAATATATGTATAATGTATTTATATTATTCATATATTATATATTGTATATATATTATATATATTAATTATTATTATCATTGTTTATTGTGAGCAAACTGTGGTGCTGAATATCCCCCAGGGATCAATAAAGTACATTCTATTCTATTCTATGTACAGTAGATGGCAGTATTGTCCTGTTTAAGAGGGTCACAACATTGGTGGGTCTGTTCTCATGGAGGTTGAGGGGGCGCGGCTTCTAGCTCCGACTGAATTTCGGGAGATTATCATGAGAAAATTTGTCCCGGTAGGTTTACGAAAAAGGCGCTGAATTTCGCGAGTCTCCCGGAAAATCCAGGAGGGTTGGCAAGTACGCCCGGAGCCTTCATAATGTAGCTTAATCTATAGAAGGGGTAGGGAACCTATGGCTCGCAAGCCAGATGTGGCTCTTTTGATGACTGCATCTGGCTCAGGTAAATCCGAGCTGACATTGCTTGACACGATAAGTAATGAATAAATCCACTTGTAATCACAGTGTTAAAAATAACGTTCAAAATATAAAAAATGTTCATGCATTTTTAATCCATTGATTGATTGATACTTTTATTAGTAGATTGCACAGTACAGTACATATTCCGTACAATTGACCACTAAATGGTAACACCCGAATAAGTTTTTCAACTTGTTTAAGTCGGGGTCCACGTTAATCAATTCATGGTCCATCCGTTTTATACCGCACCTGTTCAAGAAGTTGTGTTAATGGTAAGAAGTTATTTATTTATTATTGGTTAGTGTGGGGATTGCCCTCCTGGGGGGTTGTTCGGACCACCAAGCACCGACATGAGAGCCTGTTTCAGGGTTACAATATAATTGAAAAGACTTTATTGTCATTATATTTGCATATAACGAGATTAAAGATTCCAACTTAAGGTGCGGTTTTGGGAACAAATATGGGGTAAAATAAATAACACAAGAGGTAATAAAGGAAAAACTAACAATTAAAATAAACAGACTACTATCCAATAAAAATAACAAGCAATCCTGTACAATATACAAAACACTATAGAAATACAAAATACTGTTCAATATACAGAACAAGACAAAAGATCCCGAAATAATAAATAACAATCAGTGTCGGACGTATTGGTTAAAATAATGTTTTATTTTTCAACAAGTCCCTCAGTTTCTTTTCAGCAATTGTCTTTTTCTCTTTCGTTCTCGCTCGCACTCTGGCTCCAGCCCCAACCCCGTTTCTCTCCTCCTGGCTGCTGCTTATAAACAGAGGGACAGGTGATTAGATAACAAGGCCCAGGTGAGCCCTCTACGCACCTGTCGCTGATTTCGAGGCCGATTCTGGCAACACCCCGCTTCGCTGCAGGCGCGCATGCCACGCCCTCTCCACCGTTAGCTTCAGAATAACAATGTTATTACAAAGAATATGAGACTTATTATACTCTAGAAATGTTGGTTTTATTTAAAAATGCACGCGTTTTGTTGTGTTCAGTGTTAAAAAAAAATATATGGCTCTTACGGAAATACATTTTAAAATATTCTGCTTCTTGGCTCTCTCAGCCAAAAAGGATCCCGACCCCTGATCTACACTATCTTAAATCAAGGACTCCGCTGCTTCTCTAGCTATTTCATCATTTGAGTGTCTACGTATGAGACACACCCCCAGTTTCTATTTCTATGTGTACTGATCGACATGTTTATAAGTGTACATGTGAATTTGTCAGGTGCGAGTATGGGAGATCCCAGATGGCGGTCTGAGGCGAAACATGACCGAGGCGGTGCTGGAGCTGTACGGCCACAGCAGACGCGTGGGTCTGATTGAGTGGCACCCCACTAGCAGTGGCATCCTCTTCAGCGCTGGCTACGACTATAAGGTAACACTTCAGCAGATCCCTGCTTCACTTCCTCCCACAGTCGAAAAAACAGAACGTTTGGTAACTGTAGACTCTGAAATGTTCACAGGTGTGAATTCGGAATCAGCGATATGGCCTAAGATCTATATCGTGATATGCATTGCAGTCTATTGCGATATTGATATATGTTACAATATATTATTTGGTATCCATCCATCCATCCATTTCCTACCGCTTGTCCCTTTTGGGTTGGTGGGGGGTGTTGGAGCCTATCTCAGCTACATTCGGGGTACGCCCCGGACAAGCCGCCACCTCATCGCAGGGCCAACACAGATAGACAACATTCACACCCACACTCACACACTAGGGCCAATTTGGTATATAAATGATCATACAACAATTTCAAAATGGGTTACAAAGTCTTCTAATTTAGCTGATGACATCTGCGATGAGGTGGCGACTTGTCCAGGGTGTACCCTGCCTTCCGCCCGATTGTAGCTGAGATAGGCACCAGCGCCCTCCCTGCGACCCCAAAGGGAATAAGTTGTATTATTTCCTCAGAACTATTATTAATCATGTCATTTTACTGTTTACTTTTGGTGACTTTTTGCTGTGACATGTTTCTATCTCTGCGATGAGGTAGCGACTTGTCCAGGGTGTACTCCGCCTTCCGCCCAATTGTAGCTGAGATTGGCACCAAACGGAATAAGCGGTAGTAAATGGATGGATGGATGTTTCTATCTACACTTCTGTTAAAATATTATAATATTTTTCTGTTGTTTGATACTTTAAATTAGTTTTGGGCAATACTGCACGTTGGGGTATTGAATATCAATCCAGTACCAAATAGACACAGGGGCAGCATTGGCCATACCAGTGTTGATACTGATACTTAAAATTTTCTAAATCAGTAAATAATTTTTTTTCGGACAAAAACAGTGGAACTATTAATATCTATTGAATATTTGACTTGTGTTTTTTGATGTTGCTCTGATTTAAATCCCTTCGGTTTTTGCCTCCTGTGTCCACAGACTTATCTCCCGAGTTTGTAAACAATAACAAAAATGACAAAAGATGTTTTGATATTAAAACGTTTTGATCTATCCACTGTTGCATCCGTCATGCCTGGTAATCAGTTTCATGTTTGATCATGTTTTGTTTTGTTTTTTGGACTCTTGTTCCCCGTTTTGCACTTCCTGGTTTTGTTTGTTTCCATGCCAACCTATTAGTTTCCACCTGGTCCCCCTAGTCACTCCCCGATCCTGAGCCTCTCACACCTGTTTCCAATTACCACAGCTACAATTTAAGTCATTTGCTTTCTGTTCATCGGTCTGGGAACTTTGCTATTGCATTCTGCGACTGCATTCTGCTGTGCATACTACTTTACCTACCTTGCCTTGCCAACCTTCATGCCTTGCCACGCTGCTTATTGTTTCGACCACGCCACGTAAGATTTTGTTTCGTTTGTATATAGCCATGTCATTGAGCTTGTTTTAGTTTATAGTTCATTGTTATTCATGCCATCGAGCAAGTGTTTTTGTTTCCTGTTTGTGTTTCATAGCCTAGTATTATACCTCCTTGTGAGCGCCCTTTGTTGAGTTATTTTTGTATTATAGTGTATAAATATATTAATCATGTATCTTAACTCACGTCTCGCTCGTGCAAATCATCCTGTGCGTCGAAGAAGCAAAATAAATCCAAGTCATAGTCCTGACAGCATCCACCTGATGCCTTACTTGGTATTGTTACTGATAATTTGAATCGATCTGCCCACCTTTGTTTACATTCAAGAGCTCTAGCTTAGCGGTTAGCATATCCTTCTATAATGTGTAATGTGGCATGCTTAGCTAATCATCATCCTCCTGTGATGACGTGTAAAAAACATAGTTTATTAACCGCCCTGGATGTAAGGATCGCTGATTTAGAAATGGATTTGCGCTGCAGAGGGACATTAGCCATTAGCAAGAATGCTACATTATGTTGACGTGTTTGTCCGCTTTTTGCTGCTAAAATTTGGAGGACACTGCTTGAATTTATCATGTCAACATGCAAGATCACGATATAACGGTAGTATGACAAGCTCTATCAACAATACAGTAATTTGACTACGGGTGTCATGACGCGGAGTCGAACCCGCGTTTCCTCGGTGGCTGGAGCTGCATGCGCCTATGCTGACAACGCGCTCAGGTACGCCCTCGCTCGTGCTGAGCGCAGCACGGCCACTAGAGATACGCGGATTGTGGTCTCATCCGCGGAGTCCGCGGATAAACCGCGGGTCGGGCGGGTGACATGACGAAAAAATAGATTTTAAATAGATTCGGGCGGGTGGCGGTTGAACCATACGGAAATATTTAATATATATAGTTCGGGGATCGGCAAACTTTACCACTCAATGAGCCATTTTGACCCGTGTCACAAAGTAAAGAAGACAATAGGAACCGCAAACATTCTCGCGAATAACTGCTGGCTGTCACCCAGATAACGAGAATAAGGGCGTGCTACGAAGCCATTGCCTTTAACGCCTTCTACAACATGTACAAAATGCTTGCCAGTCCAGCAACATGTTGTATGTGGCTTCCGCAGACACACGCACACGACTGTAAGGCATACTGGGTGATACAGAGTACACTGATGGTTGTCATATAAACAACTTTAACACTCTTACTAATATGCGCCACACTGTGAAGCCACACCAAACAAGAATGACAAACACATTTCAGGAGAACATCCTCACAGTAACACAACATAAACGCAACACAACAAATACCCAGAATCCTTTGCATCCATGACTATTCCTGACTATATTATACACCGCGCAAGCACCAAACCCCGCCCCCCGTGCGTCGGTAAGGTGGGCAGGGTTGGGGGCGAAATGTGTTTGTAATTCTTGTTTTGTGTGGCTTCACATTGTGGCGCATATTAGTAAGAGTGTCAAAGTTGTTTATATCACAACCATCAGTGTACTCTGTATCACCCAATATGCCTTTCAATCTTGTATGTGTATCTGCGGAAGCCAAATACAACATGTCGCTAGACTGGCAAGCAGTTTGTAAATGTTGTAGAAGGCATTAAAGGCAATGGCTTCATAGCACACCCTTATTCTTGTTATCTGGATGAGCACCAGCAAATATTCGCGAGAATGGTTGCGGCTCCCATTGTCTTCTTTATTTTACTCTGTTAAATGGGTCAAAACAGCTCTTTGAGTGGTAAAGGTTGCCGACCCCTGATATAAAACAATGAGCAGGTGGCGGGAAGTTGCGGTTTTGATAAAATGTTGGTTCGGGTGGATGATGACTTTAGTGATGCGGTTGCGGATGATATAATTGCCTATCCACGCATCTCTAACGCCCACGCAGCAACGAGCCTGCACTCTATCAATAATCCACACACCTGGACTTGATGAAAGGGAGCAGCATATATACCAGCAGACCCGAGGAACCTTTGCCAGAACGTCGCTAACCTTCCATGACTCCCCTGTCCTCCGTGATTGTGCCTTGTCACTCAACTCCCATCCGGATTCCTGACTGCTCTCCTCGATCCACGACCTCCCTGCTCAGACCCACACCACGCTGCCCTGCTCTTGCCCTTGACCTCTTGCCTGTCCATGACCTTCCTCTTCGCCTTGCCCTCTTGGATAACGACGAAAGATACAACCAACAATTACAGACAACAACCCTTGGTAACATTTACATATTTAATATTACAAATAGTCAACACTCATTCACTTTGAGTAGCATACACACGCCACGTATTCATCAGAGGTTTTAAATAAACCTTGTAAACCGCAGTCCTGCCCTGGTTGTCGTCTCCTTACCTTCTCTGGTACACAACAACGGGATTAGAGAATGATCTTGTACTGCCATCTAGTGCCTACTTGTAAGTTAGGTTTTCTTTCTGCATCCATCCATTTTTCTACCGCTTGTCCCTTGTGAGGACGCAGGGAGGCCTGGAGCCTATCTCAGCTGCATTCGGGCTTAAGGCGGTGTACACCCTGGACAAGTCGCCACCTCATCGCAGGGCCAACACAGATAGACAGACAACATTCACACTCACATTCACACACTAGGGCCTATTTAGTGTTGCCAATCAACCTATCCCCAGGTGCATGTCTTTGGAGGTGGGAGGAAGCAGCATTTTTGGTAAAAAAATAAATAAATAAATAAATAAAGAGTAAAACATCAATAGTTGTCTATCAAACTATGCATTTTGTTAGATATGTTACAATTTTTAATTTTTTGGGATTAAAGTTAGAAAATAATAATGAGATAGGCACCAGCGCCCCCCGCGAGCCCAAAGGTATTAAGTGGTAGAAAATGGATGGATGGATAACAAATTAATCAAATATCAAGCAAATGCAATGTTATTGAAAAAAGTCTTCAAAATTATCACTACTTCTTTTTCATCCATCCATTTCTACCGCTTATTCCCTTTTGGAGCCGCGGGGGGCGCTGGTGCCTATCTCAGCTGCATTCGGGCGGAAGGCGGTGTACACCCTGGACAAGCCGCTACCTCATCACAGGGCCAACACAGACGGACAGACAACATTCACACTCACATTCACACACTAGGGCCAAGTTAGTGTTTCCAATCAACCTATCCCCAGGTGCATGTCTTTGGAAGTGGGAGGAAGCCGCATTTGTTTGGTTAAAAGAATAAAAATAAAAAAAAATAAAAAAAGAGTAAAACATCAATAGTTGTCCATCAAACTATGCATTTTGTTAGATATGTTACAATTGTTATTTTTTTGGGATTAAAGTTAGAAAATAAATAATGAGATAGGTACCAGCGCCCCCGCGATCCCAAAGGGATTAAGCGGTAGGAAATGGATGGATTACAAATTAATCAAATGTCAAGCAGATGCAATGTTATCGAAAAAAGTATTCAAAAACATCACTACTTCTTTCTGCATCCATCCATTTTTCTACCGCTTATTCCCTTTTGGAGCCACGGGGGGCGCTGGTGCCTATCTCAGCTGCATTCGGGGGGAAGGCGGTGTACACCCTGGACAAGCCGCTACCTCATCACAGGGCCAACACAGATAGACAGACAACATTCACACTCACATTCACACACTAGGGCCAATTTAGTGTTGCCAATCAACCTATCCCCAGGTGCATGTCTTTGGAAGTGGGAGGAAGCCGCATTTGTTTGGTTAAAAAAAAAAAGATTATAACATCAATAGTTGTCTATCAAACCATGCATTTTGTTAGATATGCTACAATTGTTATTTTTGGGGATTAAAGTTAGAAAATAAATTAATAACAAGTTAATCAAGTATCAAGCAGATGCAATGTTATTGAAAAAAGGCTTCAAAAACATCACTACTTCTTTTTCAAACGCTGCTAAATCAGTCCTTTTAGTCTGCAACAATCACAAAAAACCCTGCAAAAAAGTCATTATCAATGCATTTTGTAGACTTATCTGCGTAGACTAAAGTCGGCTGGGATAGACTGTAGTTTACCTGGGATCCTGAACAGGGGTAGATGTGTTGCTTTAACAAAATCCTGTACAATTTTAGCCATTCAAATTGCAAATCACTTAAAGGCCTACAGAAATGAGATTTTCTTATTTTAACGGGGATAGCAGGTCCATTCTATGTGTCATATTTGATCATTTCGCGATATTGCCATATTTTTGCTTAAAGGATTTAGTAGAGAACATCGACGATAAAGTTCGCAACTTTTGGTCGCTAATAAAAAAGCCTTGCCTGTACCGGAAGTAGCAGACAATGACGTCACAAGGGTGAGGGCTCCTCACATCCTCACATTGTTTATAATGGGAGCCTCCAGCAGCAAGAGCTATTCGGACCGAGAAAACGACAATTTCCCCATTAATTTTATCGAGGATGAAAGATTCATGGATGATATTGATAGCGAAGGACTGGAAAAAATAATAATAATAAAATAAAGTTTTTTTTAAAAAGGCGATTGCATTGGGACGGATTCAGATGTTTTTAGACACATTTACTAGGATAATTCTGGGAAATCCCTTATCTTTCTATTGTGTTGCTAGTGTTTAAGTGAGATTATATAGTACCTGATGGTCGGAGGGGTGTGTCCACGGGTGTCTTGAGGCCAGTGTCTGAGGGAAGTCACGGCAGATACAAGGACGGCGCAAACTCCCCAGATCTCGGGTAAGAGGTGACTTTTTAACACAATTTTCCCACCGAAATCTGCCGATTGACAAGTGGTCGGGAACCATGTTCGCTTGACCGCTCTGATCCATAGTAAAGCTTCACCTCCGGGAATTTTAAACAAGGAATCACCGTGTGTTTGTGTGGCTAAAGGCTAAAGCTTCCCAACTCCGTCTTTCTACTTTGACTTGTCCCTTATTAATTGAACAAATTGCAAAAGATTCAGCAACACAGATGTCCAGAATACTGTTTAATTGCGCGATGAAAAGGGCCACAAACGGTGCTGCGCTAATATTTCCTGACAGTCCGTGACGTCACGCGCACGCGTCATCATTCCGCGGCGTTTTCAACAAGAAACTCCGGGAAATTTAAAATTGCAATTTAGTAAACTAAACCGGCCGTATTGGCATGTGTTGCAATGTTAATATTTCATAATTGATATATAAACTATCAGACTGCGTGGTCGGTAGTAGTGGGTTTCAGTGGGCCTTTAAAAAATTTTTGGGGAAGATTAACATGTCTATAAACCTATTTTTCCAAAATGTTTTGACATGGGGCGCATGCAGACAAAGGGAAAAATGTAAGGGGCCACTTTGATACATTTTGCTCACTTTAGATGCTAAAACCACTCAGGTCAACACTGTCCTGGACAAACATGGAGGACACCTCATTTGGTCTTTTGCCTGATCCCGGGAATTGAACAACAAAAAACTAACCGCTCCACTCACAAAACCTCTCTTTTTAAGGTCCTCATTTGGAACCTGGAGATCGGCGAGCCAGTGAAGATGATTGACTGCCACACGGACGTCATCCTCAGCATGTCCTTCAACACAGACGGCAGTCTTTTGGCCACCAGCTGTAAGGACAAGAACCTGCGAGTAATAGAGCCGCGTTCTGGGAGAGTGCTTCAGGTTCGACACAAATGTGTTTCTGCCTCTAGTATAAGATTTAAAGCATTATCTTTTTTAAAAGTTCCATTGCATTTTGGCAGGGGTCAGCAACCCATGGCTCTTTGATCACTCTAATGTGGCTCAGCTGCATAATTTCAGACCCACCCGATTATCCCGAGAGATTTCAGGAGTTAAATGCCTCTCTCAGATTTTCACCTCGTCGATATATATAGAGAGCTTGCAGTCCTCTAAAATGTGTCCTCTTGCCTGCTTTTACACAACGTCACATGTAGGCTGCCGTTTTTACTGATAAACGACAATGATTGCAAGGCATACTTACTCAACAGCCATACAGGTCACACTGAGAGTTGTGATATAAACAACTTTAACACTTTTACTAATATGACCCACACTATGAACCCACCCCAAACAAGAATGACAAACACATTTCAGGAGAACATCCGCACTGTAACACAACATAAACAGAACAAATACCCAGAATCCCATGCATCCCTAACTATTCCGGGCTACATTATACACCCCCGTTAGCACAAATACCCCACCCCCCCAACCCCGCCCACCTCAACCGACGAATGGAGTAGGGGGGGGGGGGGGGGATGGAATTTTGGGTGCTAGCAGGGGTGAAGTGAAGTATATTTATATAGCGCTTTTCTCTTGTGACTCAAAGCACTTTACATGGTGAAATCCAATATCTAAGTTACATTTAACCCAGTGTGGGTGGCACTGGGAGCAGGTGGGTAAAGTGTCTTGCCCAAGGACACAACGGCAGTGACTAGGTTGGTGGAAGCGGGAATCAAACCTGGAACCTTCAAGTTGCTGGCACGGCCACTATGCCAACCGAGCTATACCGGGGGTGCATAATGTAGCCCGGAAGACTTAGGGATGCATGGGATTCTGGGTATTTGTTCGGTTCTGTTTAGGTTGTGTTACAGTGTGGATGTTCTCCAGAAATGTGTTTGTCATTCTTGTTTGGTGTGGGTTCACCGTGTGGCGCATATTAGTAAGAGTGTTAAAGTTGTTTATATCACAACTCTCAGTGTAACCTGTATGGCTACTGAACAAGTACGCGTTACAGTCGTCTAAGTGTGTCTGTGGAAACCATGTATAACTCGTGGCTGGGGTATGCTAGATATTGGTACATGTTGTAGGGGGCGGTAAAGGCAGCGCCTTTAAAGAATGCCCGTATTAATATTGAAGGGTGAAAATCAGCAGACATTCGCGAGAAATGTTGCTCTGAATTTCGGGAGTCTCATTAAGGTGCGGGCCGCATACGTAGCAAAAAGAAGAAAAAAAAAAAAAACTGTGCATGCAGAGTTATTTCATTTTAAAATTTCAAAAGATTTTTGTGGCTCCCATTGTTTTCTTTATTTTGTGAAATAAAGAGTGGTAAAGGTTACCAACCCCTGCATTTTGGTATAGAGCTGTGACCCTAAATTACTTCTTCGACTTCAGGTTTGATCCAAGATCAGATCTCTCTGACCATCTTTAATAACAAATACTAGCCGACTTCGGTAGTTGTATCTTCAGCAGTCATTAATGACTCATTTTTTCACTTCTAATACAATACCGATATTGGAGCTTTTTGTTGTACAGAGCAGGGGTGCCAAACTCATTTTAGCTCAGGGGCCACATGGAGGAAAATCTATTCCCAAGGAGGCCGGACAAGTAAAATCATGGGACAATAAACTAAAGATAAAGACAATTTCCAAGTTGTTTTTTCAGTTTAAAACCAGACCAAGCGCATTCTGAAAATGTACAAATCATAATGTATTTTATTTACACCTACATGTTGCGCTTAATAGTATTCTATTTTTGATTTGTTGTTATAAATGACGTAATAGTGTTCATCAGTCAAATAGGTGGAATTAAGTCTGGCAGAGTTATAAAATGCTCCAATTGGTGTTAATTTTAATCCGTCAGACCATTAAATAAATAACATCTAAATAAATTACAGAATATTATTCATGTGATTTGCTTATTTTCCTCAACTGTGTGGTTTATTTATTCTTTTTAAGAGCTGCATTTTCTCTAACAAAACTTGTGAATACGGACTCATCTCATTAATCACACTTGCTGGAATAAAAAAGACAATATAACATACATCCATAAACCTGGATGCATATGCAAAAGTGCGATAAATGTATCTGTACAGTTATTTATATATATTTACCTTATTGCTTTTTTTTATCCTGCACTACCAAAAGCCAATGCAACATTTTGTTTTTATTTGTACTATCCATCCATCCATTTTCTACCGCTTATTCCCTTTCGGGGTTGCGGGGGGCTCTGGTGCCTATCTCAGCTACAATCGGGCGGAAAGCCACCTCATCGCAGGGCCAACACAGATAGACAGACAACATTCACACTCACATTCACACACTAGGGCCAATTTAGTGTTGCCAATCAACCTATCCCCAGGTGCATGTCTTTGGAGGTGGGAGGAAGCCGGAGTACCCGGAGGGAACCCACGCATTCACGGGGAGAACATGCAAACTCCACACAGAAAGATCCCGAGCCTGGATTTGAACCCAGGACTGCAGTAACTTTGTATTGTGAGGCAGACGCACTAACCCCTCTGCCACCATGAAGCCCCTTATTTGTACTATAAAGTTCAAATTTGAATGACAATAAAAAGGAAGTCTAAAAGTTTTTTTTTTTTAAAGTCATATATATATTATTTCAGCATATTTATGTGTGCCCAGAGAATATGTCCCCGGTCATAAGTACAACACACAATGTACAGATTATCAAAAGTATTTTTGGGGGGATAGAAATGTCACAGGTTACATTACCAACATCATATTGGACAATCAAGGTATGAAAGTAACAATCCACATGTTGTACACTATCACTAATAAGCATCTTAAGTATGTAGTGTCCAAACATGGAAGTGTTGCCCCTATCTTAAAGGCCTACTGAAATGAGATTTTCTTATATAAACGGGGATAGCAGGTCCATTCTATGTGTCATACTTGATCATTTCGCGATATTGCCATATTTTTGCTGAAAGGATTTAGTAGAGAACATCGACGATAAAGTTAGCAACTTTTGGTCGCTAATAAAAAAAGCCCTTGCCTTTACCGGAAGTAGCAGACGATGTGCGCGTGACGTCACGGGTTGTAGGGCTCCTCACATCCTCACATTGTTTAGAATGTGAGCCTCCAGCAGCAAGAGCTATTCGGACCGAGAAAGCGACAATTTCACCATAAATTTGAGCGAGGATGAAAGATTCGTGGATGAGGAAAGTTAGAGTGAATAACACAAAAAAACAAGGGACGGCTCCAGTGTGAGCATTTTTGATGTAATTAGACACATTTACTAGGATAATTCTGGAAGATCCCTTATCTACTTTTTGTTTTAATAGTGTTTTAGTGAGATTGTAAAGTCATACCTGAAAGCCGGATGGCTGCGGTGAACGCCAATGTCTCTCAGAGAGTCCGAGGAGCCAAAAACACAGCTGCCTTTTTGAATTGCAGGAGGAAGTCGCATAATCCACTGAAGTCTCTGGTAAGAGCCGACTTAACATCACAATTTTCCCATCCAAAAACTTGCTGGTAGACGTAGAGAAACATGTTCGCTTGGCCGCTTTGTGTTAAAGCTTCACAACAAACACAGAAAAACCGGCTGTGTTTTTGTGCTAAAGGCAGCTGCAATACACCGCTTTCCACCAACAGCATTCTTCTTTATAGTCTCCCTCATTAATTGAACAAATTGCAAAAGATTCAGCAACACAGATGTCCAAATTACTGTGTAAATATGCGATGAAAAGAGACTACTTTTAGCCGTGTGTGGTGCCGGGCTAATATGTCCCCTCCAACCCGAGACGTCACAAGCACGCGTCATCATACGTGCCATTCCGCGACGTTTTCAACAAGAAACTCCGCGAGAAATTTTAAATTATAATTTAGTAAACTAAATCGGCCGTATTGGCATGTGTTGCAATGATAATATTTCATCATTGATATATAAACTATCAGACTGCGTGGTCGGTAGTAGTGGGTTTTAGTAGGCCTTTAACACAGCACATAGCTCCGCCCCCTCTGAGGTCATGTGCTCTTGCCACAAGGAATACAAAAAATTGCTATTGCGACATCCAGTGGACACATTTAGGACTGCAGTTTCTTTAATTCAAAATTTTGAGATCATTTTTATATTTGGCCAACTCAACTCGCTAGCCGGATAAAACCTGCCGTAAGTTTGACTTCCCCGGTTTAGAGGAACTTGGACTTCACTTTGGCCGATCCTCGCATTGACATTTTTTAGTAATGTGATGATTTATGAATCTAAGGCAGGGGTGTCGAACGTACGGCCCACGGCACGCATCAGGCCCGCGGACAGGTTATATCTGATTTTGCTAAGTATAAAAATGAGACAACATTTTTGAATGACAGAAACTGCTGTTCTAAATGTGTCCACTAGATGTCACAATAGCAATTCTTTGTATCTTTGTAGATGATGCTACATATGTAAATAAAAAATAAACCATATGAAGTTAGTGCACCAGTTGAGGAAAATGAGTAAACTACATATATAACATCCTGTAATTTGATTTAGGTATTATTTATTTATCTTGATAAATTGAAAATTAAGACCAATGAGTTGAATGTTTTCTGTCTATCTGTGTTGGCCTGGCTATGAGGTGGCGACTTGTCCAGGGGGTACCCCGCCCTCTACCCGAAGCAGCTTAGATAGGCTCCAGCAACCCCCGCAACTCCGGAAGGGTCAAGCGGTGGAAAAATGGATGGATGAAGTTGACTGATGAATATTATCACATTATTTATCCAGAAAGTAAAAGTAATGACAAATAAAAATAGAATACTATTAACCGCATCATAAGTGTAAAAAATTCCCAACAGCATTAGGATTTGTACATTTTCAGAATCTGCTTGTTCCATTTTTAAACAAAAAAAAAAACAATCTGAAGTTGTCTTTACGCTTAAGTTATCGTGCCGTGATTTTACCGGTCCGGCATTCTGGGAGTAGATTTTTCTCCATGTGGCCCCCCATCTAAAATTAGTTTGACACCTCTGATCTAAGCTGTTGCTCTAGCTTGTTTACTTCAGATGCAGTCAGTAGTCATTTGTTCAACCTCATCACTTATACTAGTGGTGTTCCTCAAGGTTCCGTGTTAAGTCCTCTCTTTTTTTTTTCATAATTTGGGTTATTTAACTGGTGGCCCCACAAGTTCAGTTCAACAAACTTGTAAGATACTCACATTTTTGCAGCAGACTCTTAAAAACATTAGACTTCTATTAGAGGGATGATTTGCAGTGAATCTAACCGTAAATCTTGAATTTTTCAAAGTATTTCAATGTTGGGAATCTGCACTTTTGCACGATATACTAGTTACTATGGTAATCTAAGTAGTTACTATGGTAATATAAGTAGTTACTATGGTAATATAAGTCACACCAGCTCAGACGGGGCACCAAGCAGTGTGGGTGGGGAGTGTTTCCACAGAGGCCAGCCTGAAATGGTGTCAGGGACCGACGCGGAAGGGGATTTCTACAACAGAGTTCTAAAGCTTAGTTATATATCAGATATAGGTGTTTTGTCTACCTTTGACATTCATATTTCGCTGTGTTGGTTGCAAATGTGTAGCATTTCGCTTGATTGTAAAGTATGTTGATCAAAGGGGGTGTGACGTTCGTATGTTTTCAATATTCCATGTTTTATCGTTCATAGTAAATATTGTCAATCCCACGTTCTTTATGTTCATGTACAGTCTGGGTGTCTCATTCGGTAAAAAAGGTTTTAATTCCATTCTGTTTTGTTAAGGTGGTCTGTCATAACGTTTTAGCATTCAATCAGACATTATTGTGAGGTTTTGTAATAGAGTTCTTAAAAATAGATATACCGGCCCCCAGACAGATTTTTTTCTTTAAAATTTGGCTCCCAAGTCAAAATAATTGTCAAGGCCTGGTCTACTGTATGGTTGTCCGCAATATACAATATAAGACTAATAGTGAAGCGAGAAGTGTGACAATGTGTCTCTTCATTTCTGTTAGTTTTTCGTGGTTTTGTATTTACTTCCTGATCAGTGCTCTTGTTTTGTTGTATTTCCTGTTTTATTCACGGAGCACTGTTTTTCCCTTTTCGTTGATTGGCAGCGGTTCACACCTGCTGTCAATCACACTAGTGTCTATTTATGTTTCACTCGAGCACTCCTCAGTGCTCGATGATAATATTATGTTGAGAACGTTTATCTGCACGACTGCTTTATGTTTGCTTTTGTTATTTTCTTATGAGTATTAAATATTCTTACCTTCGCTCTACTCTCCTGGATTCTTGCATACTCGGGGACACACAACTGCAGACATGCGAGTTCCTAACAGAGAAGTCCTGGATATGTGACCCCCCCCACATTGATTGATTGATTGAAACTTTTATTAGTAGATTGCACAGTTCAGTACATATTCCGTACAATTGACCACTAAATGGTAACACCCGAATAAGTTTTTCAACTTGTTTAAGTCGGGGTCCACGTAAATCATTTTATGGTAAAACAATGAGTTGAAAATCCCTGCAGTACATGAATCTATTTTAGTTTGACATCCCACCATACTTGCCAACCCTCCCGGATTTTCCAGGAGACTCCCAAATTTCAGCGCCTCTCCTGAAAACCTCCCGGGACAAATTTTCTCCCGAAAATCTCCCGAAATTCAGGTGGAGCTGGAGGCCACGCCCCCTCCAGCTCCATGCGGTCCTGAGTGAGGACAGCCTGTTTTCACGCCGCTTTCCCACAATATAAACAGAGTGCCTGCCCAATGGCGTTATAACTGTAGAATGATCGAGGGCGAGTTCTTGGTTTCTTATCTGGGTTCATTGTTAGAGAGTTTCATTGACGTCCTCCCAGCGCGGTAACAACACACAACAACAGCAGTCACGTTATAGTCTACCGTAAAGAGGTTTCTCTGCCGTAAACAGCAATGTTGTGACACTCTTAAACAGGACAATACTGCCATCTACTGTACATGCATATGTGACAATAACATATACGGCTTTTAGAGAGTGCAGTGCACAACTGCGCACACAACGAGATGAAGATGTAAGATTCCAGACTCTAGTGCGTTTGATGAAAGCACTTTTGTGCGTGCCATACAGCAATGCATCATCAGAGAGAGTGTTCAGCATGGTTAGAAAAATAGTGAGAGAATAGAACAAGGATGGACAATTCAACCCTTAACTCAACAATGAGTAGATGAGTGTTATGTGTGTGTATATGTGTAACTAAATGAACACTGAAATTCACGTATTTCTTGACTTGGTGAATTCTAGCTGTAAATATACTCCAACCCGCCCCCAACCACACCCCACCTCCCGAAATCGGAGGTCTCAAGGTTGGCAAGTATGCATCCCACTGAAGCTCCACTGTCTTTGTGTCACTCCGCCAGCAAGCCAGCTACAAGAACCACCGTGTAAACCGTGTGGTTTTCCTGGGTAACCTGAAGCGACTACTCACCACAGGCGTCTCTCGTTGGAACACACGTCAGATTGCCCTTTGGGATCAGGTCTGTTGTCTCCTCAGCGTGGCACGTTTCCATAACGCCCAACCAAAGGCTGTGTGTTTGTGTTGCGTCAATGTGGTTTTGTTCGCTCTTTTCCAGGAGGATCTGTCCATGCCAATAGTGGAGGAGGACATAGACGGTCTTTCAGGGCTGTTGTTCCCCTTCTACGATGCTGACACACACATGTTATACCTGGCAGGCAAGGTCAGCTATACTCGCATTTCTAATTTGAATAACTATCATAACATAGGAATATGACAATAGAAACACAAATAAGGGCTGGGCGATATATCCATATACACTACATATCGCGGGTTTGTCTCTGTGCGATATAAAAAATGACTATATCGTGATATTTGAGTATCCGTTCTCATAAAGTTAAAGTTTTAACTGCTTGTGAGGCATAACGCTGACAGATTTGGTCCTCCGAGGATGCGTCGGCAAGAACACAACAAAAGGTAGGAAATAAAGGATTTATTAAACTCAAAACAGGCTAGAACAAAAACACTGGTGCTAAGAGAAAAAGGTAAACAAATGGCGGAAGCATGGAGGCTAGGAATATGAACAGAAACACTATACTTGGCACAAAGGCACAAAAAGTGAAAAACAAAACAACTAGCATGAAAGCTAGGAATAAAATAAAGCTTAGCGTGGAAGCTAGCGAGATAGAGCATGAAAAAAAAAAGTCATCAGCAGTTGCGCGAAAGCAAACTAGAGTCCGACAATGAATGACGAAAAGGGCCGAGCTTAAATAAGGCAGTAATCAAAATAGAAACAGGTGTGCGTCGGAAACGAGGGGCAGGTGGACTAATAAGCTACCATGGTGACAAAGCAAACAGGAAATAAGGAGTCATACGGAGAGATATACAAAAAATGGAAACAGAACAACAAACTGTAAAGATCCGAGCAGCGGAACCAACCATAACACCTGTAGTGGCATTACACTACAGGTGTTATGGTTTAAACAGGGGGGGGTGACGGCAAACACCAGAGAGCAGTAATTTTCAATGATTTATTATATATATTAACCATATACAGTGTATAATATATATACATATATATATACATACATACATATATATATATATATACACATATATATACATACATACATATATATATATACACATATATATACATACATACATACATACATATACACATATATATACATACATACATACATACATACATACATATATATATATATATATATATATATATATATATATATATATATATATATATATATATATATATATATATATATATATATATATATATATATATATATATATAATAAAACAATAGAAAATAAACTAAGGAAATGGAGTGTTATCCGTCCGAATGCAATCGCTTTTTTTTTTCTTTCTAGTCCGTCACTATCAATATCCTCATCCTCAAACACAAATCTTTCATCCTCGCTGAAATTAATGGGGAAATTGTCGTTTTCTCGGTCCGAATAGCTGTTGTTGTTGAAGGTTCCCATTAAAAACAACGTGAATATGTGAAGAGCCATCAACACGTGACGTCATCGTCAGCGACTTCCGGTAGAGGCAGGGCTTTTCTCTCAGCACCGAAAGTTGCAAACTTTATCGTGGATGTTCTCTACTAAATCCTTTCAGCAAAAATATGGCAATATGGCGAAATGATCAAGTATGACACATAGAATGGACCTGCCATCCCCGTTTAAATAAGAAAATCTAATTTCAGTAGGCCTTTGAATAAATCAAATATGTACTCACACTCTCGTCTGGCTCGTGCCAATCATCCTTTGCGTGGAAGAAGCAAAACAAAACCAAGTCCTAGTTTGACAGTTGTTGCACGCGTTGTTACAAGTACGCACCGTTTTTCACGTCATGATATCAAGATATAATTAGAGATCGCAACGTTGTGTATGTGCTGAATGCTTCATTTATGGTCATGGTAAAAGCTTAACTCTTTTACGTTTTTCTCACATTTGATTTATTTTATTTAGACTTGCCGAGTGGGTGGATTATGAAACTTTTTAAAACAAGATTTAAGAATTTTGAAACAAGATAACATACAAATAATAAACACAATGCTTAAATTGGAACTATCCATCTATCTATTTCCTACCGCTTATTCCCTTTGGGGTTGCTGGTGTCTATCTCAGCTACAATCGGGCGGAAGGCGGGATACACCCTGGACATGTCGCCACCTCATTGCAGAAATTGGAACTACGACTAGTAGTTCCAATTTCTACAATGAGGTGCTACTAAACGTCATACTAATTACACCTTTTACAAAGTGATCACTACAAACTTGCGCGTTCGACTCTGCTCCCTTGGTCTGGAGAGCTATATTCAAGACCCACTACTGTCATCGCTTTTCCGAAAATCTCGACATCTTTCGCCCTTCTTGATTACCTCTCGAGGAACTCCAAAGAAACATTTCTTCTTTTCACGATTTGCACGGTTCCAACAGCCTTAAACAGACCTGGCAAATTAAGGCCCGGGGGCCACATGCTTTTCAATCTGGCCTGCCGAGCATTCCCAAATATTTTTTTTTAATCTTTAAAATGGAAAGTGTAGTTGCCATTATGATGTGCAGTCATGTTTTCTACTGATCGTAAGTCTTCAACTATACTAAGTATTTCAATGGTTGGAATCTGTGCTTATGGATGATGTACCAGTTACTATGGTAATCTAATTAGTTACTATGGTATTCTAATTAGTTACTATGGTAATCTAATTAGTTACTATGGTAATAAACGTCACAGGAACTCAGACGAGGCACCAAGCAGTGTTGGTGGGAAGCGTTTCCACAGATGTGGAAGGAAATTTTCACAACAAAGTTCTAAACCTTAGTGATGTATCAGATACGTCAGATTGTATGTTTGTTTATTTTGTACCCTTCGCGTTCATATTTCAGTGTTTGTTGCATTTTTGTTCCGTTTCACTTGATTGTAAAATATGTCGATCGAAAGTGGGTGTAACGTTCATATTTTGTCAATATTCAGTGTTTTATCCTTCATAGAAAAATTTAAAATTCAATGTTTTTAAGGCGGTCTGTCATAACGTTTTTAGCATACAATCAGATATTATTGTGAGGTTTTGTATTATTGTTCATAAAAATAGATATACCGGCCCCCCAGACACATTTTTTTCTCAAAATATGGCCCCCGAGTCAAAATAATTGCCCAGGCCTGTCATATGCGGTTGCAGACTCGGACGACGCAAACACTTGGCGGGGAAACAAGCAACCTGAGCAGCATTGAGGCTCTGACTCTCTTGAAGTAGTGTTGCTATTTCCCATGCCAACAAACGAAGAAAGTGCTCACAAGTACAGTAAGACTTCACTTTTCGAAATATGCTTACTCGATGCTAGTTTATATTGGAGTTGCCATAGATATTCTACGGATTGCCATTAGCCATTAACTCCTTTAAATTTGGTAATAAAACTATAACCAAGTTGAACGTTACAATCAATAGTTGGTGTTAAAGTACAAGACTTAATGAAATACTTTTAATGCGCAACAAAAGACTAGGTTTTCAACTTAAGGGCAAAGACTACTTCCTGAGTAGGCAACGGCCCGTTGACTATACACTACTGCCATCTAACGTCTTGCAATTGCAACTGCATACAAAGTCTACTATACGATACTTGCAAACGACACTCAGAAGTGTAAGAAATATTTAATATCGAATCCCAAGGGGACTGGAAATTGATAACGTATAGTTTCAAAAGTAAAAGGTACCCATCCTTAGTAGAAAAATCACCTCTTGTTAGTAGTAAAGATGTCAGACACCCACTCAAAACATCCTGTGCCCTTCACATTAAAAAGGTATCTCCGGTTAACCAAAGCAATATACATAAACAATAACAGTACAGTTTCCATTCAAATAACTCTCCCCACCAATGCGATTAAATATTGATACTACCAATGTCACATTAAAGGCCTACTGAAACCCACTACTACCGACCACGCAGTCTGATAGTTTATATATCAATGCGCGTGACATCACAGATTCTAACACCGATCACAGCTAAAAGTCATCTACTTTAATCGCATAATTCCACAGTATTCTGGACATCTGTGTTGCTGAATCTTTTGCAATTTCTTCAATTAATAATGGAGACATCAAAGAAAAAAGCTGTTGGTGGAAAGCGGTGTATTGCTGCTGGCTGTAGCAACACAAACACAGCCGGTGTTTCTTTGTTTACATTCCCTAAAGATGACAGTGAAGCTTTAATATGGAACAGAGCGGTCAAACGAACATGGTTCCCCTACCACATGTCAAATGGCAGGTTTCGGTGAGAAAATTGTGGTAATAAGTCGTCTCTTACCAAAGACATGAGAGGAGTGCTTGCGTCGTTCCTCGTGCACCTGTCAGAAGCAGCTGTGGACTCCCTTGCCTCCTCCGACCGGCCTCCCCCGAACGTCGGGATGCTTCCTCCGCGGAGGAGGGGGAAAAATTGCTCAGCCTGGCCCCAACGGCTGCCTTTGCTTCGCCTCGTCGAGAAACGTGGCTTCCCTCAGAGACACTGGCGGTCACCACACCCGTGGCCACACCCCTCCGACTTTCAGGTGCCATGTAATCCCACTAAAACACAAATAATAATAATGGATTAGATTTATATCACACTTTTTCTATTGTTAGATACGCAAAGCGCTCACAGAGAAGTGGGAACCCATCATTCATTCACACCTGATGGTGGTAAGCTACATCTGTAGCCACAGCTGCCCTGGGGTAGACTGACGGAAGCGTGGCTGCCAGTTTGCGCCTACGGCCCCTCTGACCACCTCCAATCATTCATTCATCATTCATTCACCAGTGTGAGCGGCACCGGGGGCAAAGGGTGAAGTGTCCTGCCCAAGGACACAACGGCAGCGATTTGGATGTTAATAGGTGGGAAGCGAACCTGCAACCCTCAGGTTTCTGGCACGGCCGCTCTACCCACTACGCCATGCTGCCCCTAGTAACACAATAAGCAGATAAGGGATTTTCCCGAATTATCCCAGTAACTGTGTCTAATATCTGAATCGCTCCCATTGCCCTCGCCTTTTTTTTTTTCCTAGTCCTTCACTCTAACTTTCCTCATCCACAAATCTTTCATCCTCGATCATATTAATGGGGAAAACGTCGTTTTCTCGGTCCGAATCGCTCTCACTGCTGGTAGCTATGATTGTGAACAATGTGAGGATGTGAGGAGCCCTACAACCAGTGACATCACGCGCACATCGTCTGCTACTTCCGGTACAGGCAAGGCTTTTTTATTAGCGACCAAAAGTTTCGAACTTTATCGTGGATGTTCTCTACTAAATCCTTTCAGCAAAAATATGGCAATATCGCAAAATGATCAAGTATGACACATAGAATGGACCTGCTATCCCCGTTTAAATAAGAAAATTTCATTTCAGTAGGCCTTTAATACAAAAATTAGTCACAACATATACTGCAGTTCATGCCCATCCGGACCTGAAAGACAAATGTCCCCAACTTTTTTTTTTTTTTTTTACAAGTAGTGCATGTCTTTAACAAAACCACATTTGCAGTCAGCACAGTTTTGCTATTACAGTCCAACTTTTAATTCAAACACCAAGACATTTTACCCTCTCGTGCCACTTTTACTAGGGAGACGGCAACATCCGTTACTTTGAGGTCACCACTGAGAAACCATTCATTCAGTACTTGATGGAGTTCCGGTCCCAAACCCCTCAGAAAGGATTAGGTAAGTCAGCTATACATCATCACCTCTGACAAGGGCTCAAAGACAGCCACTGCCCACTTTTTTTTTTAGTCTGTAGTCACAGGTTAAAAAGTCAGTGTTTCACAATAAAACAGGTTCTGCTTGCATGGCAAATAGGATTTGAACTGAAAACATTCTTATGTGAAACAGTCTATTGCTCTTCTACTGCTTGTTTGTTTATTAAGATCCTGCAATAGCAGTCCCTATTCTTCCTGGGGTTTAACATTTCAAAAGCGTTTTTATGTACAACATTAAGGCAAAGGGGATTCATATGGCCCCGTTCGTCGCGGTTTCACTGACACATGAAACGTGACGATATTAGAGGGTCGAGGGGTGCACTATCCACTTTAGCCACCAGACGGCAGTGCAGTGTTGAATATCTTAAAATGTGTTATGTGGCAATTCCAACTTTGACTACAGTGTCAGTTGCTATGTAGAGCGGCACTTTCCATCATTTTCAGAAGACTGCATTGCAAAATGATTAACCCTCCACCTCTCATGTGACATCCATACAAAAATGGGGCCAAATGAATCCTTTCCCTACCGTACATGACAAATAAAACCTCAATCAAAATAACTGTTTTGTAGTTATGCTAGTATAGGTTCACACAATAGACATAAAAATACAATTATTTGCAAACAATCCAGCTAGAAACTAAAACTAGACCAAATAGAAAATTTTGTTTTAAGGTTTTAATATTTTACAAAAATATCTGAAAACTAACGATTCAACTAAAGCTGTCGTGACACTATTAGGCATATATTGTTTACAATGCTTTATTACTGCCATACTTTAAATAGCTGCCCATTTGTCCATTTTAGTAAAACTTGCTATAGTTTTTTTCCCGATTTAAACTTATTATAAATTTAGCACAGGTGAGTCTTTAAGAAGATATTTGGAGCCTCACAGCATACATACTCTGTGCATTATAAATGATTCTGTTTTCTTTCATTCAATTTTGAACCAATCTTAGTTCAGCATTTAAATGTTAATTTTGGCAGAGGTCACTAAATATTAGAATCATCAGCGCATAGAAAGATTTGGGTCTTTAAAACAAAAGGCAAATTATTTGTGAAAATAGAAAATAAAATTGTCCCAAGGCAAAACCCTTGCGGCACACAATAAAGAATGTGTCACGTGGTGCTCGCATAGTGGATGCAAATGGACCAGAAAGACAGGAATTGCAGGTATGAGCTTGATTTAATAAAATTAGCGTGGAGTCCAAAAGTCCAAAATGACAGGCCGAGCGCACGCGAAGCAAAGACGAAACTTAGCACAAGTCTAGACATAGAAGTACAAAATACCAACATGAGTGTTGCATAGAGCAAACAAAAGATCCAGACAGAACACAGGGAGAAGGCAGGCTTAAATAAGGGCAGTAATCAAAACACAGGTGCGCGTCAACCAAAAGTAGCAGGTGGAACAAATAAGAAAACCATGGTAACAAGGTAAATAGGGAAGGGCACAAACAAACTCAAAAATCCCCAAAAGTCCATTATCCGGGTAGCGGATCATGACAGAATGTGTACGTCAGAATTACATCCATTAAACATTACAGTAAATTCATTATTGGTAAGATAGCTATTAATCCAGTCATGAACATATTTTTAAAAACCATTACATGTTTTACACGGTGGCAGAGGGGTTAGTGCGTCTGCCTCACAATACGAAGTTCCTGCAGTCCTGGGTTCAAATCCAGGCTCGGGATCTTTCTGTGTGGAGTTTGCATGTTCTCCCCGTGAATGCGTGGGTTCCCTCCGGGTACTCCGGCTTCCTCCCACTTCCAAAGACATGCACCTGGGGATAGGTTGATTGGCAACACTAAATTGGCCCTAGTGTGTGAATGTCAGTGTGAATGTTGTCTGTCTATCTGTGTAGGCCCTGCGATGAGGTGGCGACTTGTCCAGGGTGTACCCTGCCTTCCGCCCGATTGTAGCTGAGATAGGCGCCAGCGCCCCCCGCGACCCCGAAAGGGAATAAGCGGTAGAAAATGGATGGATGGATACATGTTTTAGTAAAATGTTATGATCAAGTACAGTTCCAACAATCAATTTATTTTTACTATAAATTGAACCAGTTTTCTGAGCGAAATATGTAGTTGTGGTGACCTGTTTTAGATGCAACATTTATTTGTACTTTAATACATGCTACAATGATTTGTTTAAATTCAATTACTTACTCAAAATATTTAAAACACTTATGGGCCTAGTGTGTTTTTTTTTTTGGTTTTTTTTTTTTTAAGTACCAGAAAAGGGTTCATTCTTATTTTTAAATAGCTGCCCAATTTAAGATGTTTTCCAAGTAGAAGGACAGATGGATTATTGTAAATGTAAATTGATTACATAACTTATCTGCACAGCAATCACAACAGCTACAGTTGGTAAAATGTTTTTGCATTCATCCATTTATATAAATTCCCAACTTTAGATGTACTAACGCCTTCGAATTTAAATTTACACATTTAATAAATATTTGATTGCTTATTTTGCTATTTAGATCACTTTTGTTTTACCTTGTCTTAACTTTTATGAATTGTCTGCTAAAATATATATTTTTTCCATTATTTATGTCAGTGGTTCTCAACCTTTTTTCAGTGATGTACCCCCTGTGAACATTTTTTTAATTCAATTCCCCTCTAATCAGAGCAAAGCATTTTTGGTTGGAAAAAAAGAGATAAAGAAGTAAAATACAGCACTATGTCATCAGTTTCTGATTTATTAAATTGTAAAACAGTGCAAAATATTGCTCATTTGTAGTGGTCTTTCTTGAACTATTTGGAAAAAAAGATATAAAAATAAGTAAAAACTTGTTGAAAAATAAACAAGTGATTTAATTATAAATAAAGATTTCTACACATAGAAGTAATCATCAACTTAAAGTGCCCTCTTTGGGGATTGTAATAGAGATCCATCTGGATTCATCAACTTCATTCTAAACATTTCTTCACAAAAAAAATAAATCTATAACATCAATATTTATGGAACATGTCCACAAAAAATCTAGCTTTCAACACTGAATATTGCATTGTTGCAATTCTTTTCACAGTTTATGAACTTACATCCATATTTTGTTGAAGTATTATTCAATGAATATATTTATAAAGGATTTTTGAAATGTTGCTATTTTTAGAATATTTTTAAAAAATGTCACGTACTCCTTGGCATACCTTCAAGTACCCCCAGGGGTACGCGTACCCCCATTTGAGAACCACTGATTTATGTGATCCACTGTAAGTCTGACAATATTAACTCTCTTTCCAGGTGTGATGCCAAAGCACGGGCTGGAGGTGGGCGCTTGCGAGGTGTACCGCTTCTACAAGCTGGTCACCCTGAAGGGCATGATCGAGCCTATTTCAATGATCGTGCCAAGAAGGGTCCGTATGAAATCCACTTCTAAAACTGTAGCATCTAAATAAAAATCTGTTTCCATTTGAGTTGGGAAATTGTGTTAGATTTAAATATAAACAAAATACAATGATTTGCAAATCTTTGTCAACTCATATTAAGTTGAATGCACTACAAAGACAAGATATTTGATGTTCAAACTCATAAACTTTTTTTTTCATTTTTTTGCAAATAAAAATTAACTTAGAATTTCATGGCTGCAACATGTGCCAAAGTAGTTTGGAAAGGGCATGTTCACCACTGTGTTACATCACCTTTTCTTTTAACAACACTGAGGAAACTAATTGTTGAAGCTTTGAAAGTGGAATTCTTTCCCATTCTTGTTTTATGTAGAGCTTCAATCGTTCAACAGCTTGGGGTCTCCGCTGTCGTGTTTTAAGCTTCATAATATGCCACACTCTTTTTTTACGAAGACACGCTGTTTTAACACGTGCTGAATATGGCTTGGCATTGTCTTGCTGAAATAAGCAGGGGCATCCATGAAAAATATGACGCTTGTATGTACCTTTCAGCATTAATGCTGCCTTCACAGATGTGTAAGTTACCCATGCCTTGGGCACTAATGCACCCCCATACCATCACGGATGCTAACTTTTGAACATTGCGTCAATAACAGTCTGGATGGTTCGCTTCCCCTTTGGTCCGGATGACACAGTGTCGAAGATTTCAGAAAACAATTTGAAATGTGGCCTCGTCAGACCACAGAACACGTTTCCCCTTTGCATCAGTCCATCTTAAATAATCTCAGGCCCAGACAAGCCAGCGGCGTTTCTGGATGTTGTTGATAAATGGCTTTCACTTTGCATAGTAGAGCTTTAACTTGCACTTACAGATGTAGCGACCAACTGTATTTAGTGACAGTGGTTTTCTGAAGTGCTCCTGAGCCCATGTGGTGATATCCTTTAGAGATTGATGTCGGTTTTTGATACAGTGCTGTCTGAGGGATCGAAGGTCACGGTCATGCAATGTTGGTTTCTGGCCATGCCACTTACGTGGAGTGATTTCTCCAGATTGTCTGAACCTTTTGATGATATTATGGACCGTAGATGTTGAAATCCCTAAATTTTTTGCAATTGCACTTTGAGAAACGTTATTCTTAAACTGTTTGACTATTTGCTCCCGCAGTTGTGGACAAAGGGGTGTACCTCGCCCCATCCTTTCTTGTGAAAGACTGAGCATTTTTTGGAAAGCTGTTTTTATACCCAATCATGGCACCCACCTGTTCCCAATTAGCCTGCACACATGTGGGATGTTCCACATAAGTGTTTGATGAGCATTCCTTAACTTTATCAGTGATTATTGCCACATTTCCCAACTTCTGTGTCACGTGTTGCTGGCATCAAATTCTAAAGTTAATGATTATCAGTTTAAACATCAAATGTTGTCTTTGTAGCATATTACACTGAATATGGTTTGAAAAGGATTTGCAAATCATTGTATTCTGTTTATATTTCAATCAATCAATGTTTACTTATATAGCCCTAAATCACTAGTGTCTCAAAGGGCTGCACAAACCACTACGACATCCTCGGTAGGCCCACATAAGGGCAAGGAAAACTCACACCCGGTGGGACATCGGTGACAATGATGACTATGAGAACCTTGGAGAGGAGGAAAGCAATGGATGTCGAGCGGGTCTAACATGATACTGTGAAAGTTCAATCCATAATGGATCCAACACAGTCGCGAGAGTCCAGTCCAAAGCGGATCCAACACAGCAGCGAGAGTCCCGTTCACAGCGGAGCCAGCAGGAAACCATCCCAAGCGGAGACGGATCAGCAGCGCAGAGATGTCCCCAGCCGATACACAGGCGAGCAGTACATGGCCACCGGATCGGACCGGACCCCCTCCACAAGGGAGAGTGGGACATAGGAGAAAAAGAAAAGAAACGGCAGATCAACTAGTCAAAAAAGGGAGTCTATTTAAAGGCTAGAGTATACAAATGAGTTTTAAGGTGAGACTTAAATGCTTCTACTGATTTACATCCAACACAATTTCCCAACTCATATGGAAACGGGGTTTGTAGATCATTTGTGTTAGAAAGTATTTTCAGCCATGTACCCTGATTAAAAGGCATTTTGTTTTGCAGTCAGACTCATACCAGGAGGACCTCTACCCCATGACATCAGGAACTGAACCAGCTCTCTCCGCCAGCGAGTGGCTCAGCGGTGTTAACAGAGGTAAAAAAAAAAATGTTTTATATGTAACTATGACAGAAAAAGTGTCCTACAAGTGACACATCTCTGTCACGTAATTTGGGGGGGGATAAGAGGGGAGACATTTGTCATCCGCAGTCTTTCAAAAGGCAGTTTTTATTACGCTATTGAATGGAGACAAGTCAAACACTAGTGCAGGGTGGAAAGTCATGTCTGTTTAGACTGCCCACAAGCTCAATGATAGGCTTTCTGGGGCTGGTGACAATGATTGACAGCAAGCAGAGGCTGACTAATTAACGGTTAAATGCGAGATAAAAGTGAGTTGGTCTCCACACAACAAGATGAAGCACGAACAAGTAAGATAAATAAAAAAAAGTCTAGTGCTCCACTTAAATGTAGTCATGTTGACAAAGACTTGCGCTAAGCGAATAAGAACGCAAATTGCTTCCGGATTATTTGTAATTAAGTAGGACGATAGCGTAAGTATCAGTCTTTTGTTTCAGCAGATATGGTTTGATTCCCTGAGAGACAAACAATAGACTAAATCATAATGCAATTTAGAAAAATTTAAGTGATGTTTTATATTTTTATTTTGTACAAAAAAAAATAAATGACAATTTGTTTCTCATTCATATTGCTCCAAAATCATGAGTGTTTTTAGCCTGGATATAAGGAGGATGTCATGTCTGATCATGTTTTGTTTGGCCATGTGCTGTTTGTTTTTTGGACACTCCGTTCCTGCTTTTTCACTCTTGTTTTTGTCACCATGGCAACCATTAGTTTCACCTGTGTCATATTTGGAGTCCGCACCTGTTTTCACTAATAATGTCTATTATTTGAACCGAAATTTGCCAGGAAGTCAGCCTGGCGACTTTACCTCTCTTCACTTCATGCCGTGCTACTTCTGTTACTCATGCCGATCCATAGTTTTGCTTCTTGCCATGCCACGTACGTTTTTGTTTTTTTTATCGAGTTTTGTTTCATGTTTATAGTTGTTTTTGCCCAAGTGCTAGTTTTTGTTTCATTAAATTAGATAGTACTTTATTTATTCCTTCAGGAGAGTTCCTTCATGAAAATTAAAATTTTCAGCACAATCCTATTCAAGATCAGACAAACATTACAGGGAGACAGAACAGGATCGCTGACGGGTCTGCTGGCTTCCAGTGCCCCTTACAAAAAAAGGTGAGGTACAGGTAAACAAGTAGGGGGGAATGGGAGAAAAAAATAGAAGATTAAAATAAAAAAAATCAAGAAAAAAATTAGCCACGTTTTGTACTTCTGCCTTGTGCGCGCCTTTTGTTCGTTCATTTTGTTAGTGTTAAAATAAACTATGTCCTTACCTTCTCGCCTTGCCCGCGCCAACTTTCCTTTGCCTTCCAGGAAAACAAACCTCACAGTCCACGTTATGACAGAAGGTGAAGAGAGGTAAAGTCGCCAGGCTGACTTCCTGGCAACTTTCTGTTTAAAAAACAGAAATGATTAGTGAAAACAGGTGCGGACTCCAAATGTGACACAGGTGAAACTGATGGTTGCTATGGCGACAAAACAAGAGTGAAAAAGCAGGAACTGAGTGTCCAAAAATCAAACAGCACATGGCCAAACAAAACATGATGAACAGACATGACAGAGGAGCTATAAGTTTTAGAAACTGAGTGATAAGCAGATCCAGCAAAGGAGTATTGTTGCTACCGTATTTCCTTGAATTGCCGCCGGGCATGTAATATGCGCCTGCCTTGAATTACTGCCGGGTCAAACTCACTCCCCAAATTTATAAGCGCATGCTTGCTTTTACCGCCGAGTCAAATTTGTGACGTCACAAGTGCCGCTTTCCCTGTCGTCATTTTTAAAATGGCGGAGGAGTTTATTTTGCTTTTACTATGTGTAAACCAGGGGTCTTGTTCCACAGCCATACAGATCACACTGATGGTTGTGATACAAAACAACTTTAACACTCCTACTAATATGCGCCACACTCTGTGAACCCACACCAAACAAGAATGACACACATTTCTGGAGAACATCGGCTCTGTAACACACTATAAATGCAACATAATTACCCAGAATGCCATGCATCCATTACTCTTACCGGTTATATTATACACCCCGCTAGCTCCAAACAACACCCCCCCCCCTTCCATGCGTGGTTGAGGTGGGCGGGGTTGGGGGCGCCGGGGTGTATAATATAATAAGTAGGAGTCATGGATGCATGGCATTCTGGGTAGTTATGTTGCGTTTATAATGTGTTACAGAGCAGATGTTCTCCAGAAATATGTTTGTCATTCTTGTTTGGTGTGGGTTCACAGAGTGTGGAGCATATTAGTAAGAGTGATAACGTTGTTTATATCACAACCTTCAGTGTAAACGGTGTTGCCATTGACCAAGTATGCATTACAATCCCATACGACAAGTGGCGTAATGCATGCGTCCTGCCGGCACGCAGATAGCATGGTGTAAATGGGGGCGCGATGACATGTTGTAGAGCAGTGGTCCTCAACCACCGGGCCGCGGCTCGATTAGTACCGGGCCCAAAATTATTATTTTTTTTTTTTTAAATGTGCTTTTCATGATGGTATCCTTACATCACACCCAATGTTTAACTGCATGCCATTGGTAAGCGCAGGGGTGGGAAGAGGTTTTAAAATTATTAGCGCCTGCTTACTTTTACCGCATGCTTTGAGTAAGCGCAAGAGTGAGAAGAGGTTTTAAATTTATTAAGCGCTTAACAAGAAAGACAAACTACAAATATAATAAAACAATCACCTACTGCTCTCACTAGGATGCCGACTGATGGTATGTTCATATCTTCTTTACATGAAAAAATAATCATAATCCTCACGCATGTAAAAAAAAAATGAAACGAAAAAAAAGGGGGCCGGCAACATGTCTTAAGACGCAATTTTTGGGTCCAAGTTAAATGTCAAAGTTGACCAACTTCTCTGTTCATGGCAACAACTTTCCACTATACAAATAAAAAAGGCACGATTTAATTTATATAATTTTTACGGTGACTTGTCCAGGGTGTACCCCGCCTACTGCCCGAATGCAGCTGAGATAAACTCCAGCGACCCCAAAAATGGACAAGCGGTAGAAAATGGTTGGATGGAAACTCAGAGTTAATTATTGAATAAGCTAGTTCCCGCTCTGTGATCATAGCTAAAAGTAGTTCTACGGCGTTAGCGCTTTTAATAGCAATATCACTTATACTTGGTTAATGTACAGGTTACGATGTATAAATGCAGTATTTGTTGGCGGTTTGCAATGTTTTTTTAGATGATTCCCATTAGCTGAATTGTTGGCCACTTAGTGATTGCCGTATAGTTCGACTTAGAATGCATTAAACCAGGGGTGTCCATTTGCGGCCCGCAGCTAATTGTTTACTGGCCGCCCACAGATTCTGGAAATGCTATTGCAAAAATAAAAAAGAACATTCAAAATATTGGAATGAGGGGAAATCTATCGAGAAAAAGTTGCAATGTTGACACAAAGCTGCCATGCAGGCTGTTTTTTCTTTCTTTTGTCTTTCTTTTACCATGCAAAAATTAACATGGACCCGACTTAAACAAGTTGAATAACTTATTAGGGTGTTACCATTTAGTGGTCAATTGTACGGAATATGTACTGAACTGTGCAATCTACTAATTACAAGTTTCAATCAATCATTTATTTTGATTTTTTTTTACATTACTCAAAACAAAAAATAATGGCAAAAAAAATCCGTTATAATGAATTATTTTCAAAGCTCCAATTAGTTGAAAAATTTCACTTTAAAATGTTTTATGTGGTAAATATAAAAACAAAGTTTTCGATGACAAAAGAGCATAAAATAAACAAAATAGTTTAATCGTAAAATTGACAGATATATCTGAAGTTGATCTCGCAACTTAAATGTTGAAAGTAAAAAATAAAAAACCTAATAAAAATGTATCACTTTATGAGTGGGGCACCTTTTGGATTCTAAATATACTTAGTGGTATTTTATTTATCTTTTCACTGTGATTATTCAAAATTATAAAATAATTGAAAGCAATGGTGTCCTGCATCATTGATCTTTTAGGGCTCTAATTACTAAATACTGCATATTTCAGTTTTACTATTAAAAAAAATGTTTTTGACAAAAATGCCATAAAAACTTTTTTTTTTTTTAAGTTGATATAGAGATTTACTGTAATCGTTAAATAAAAAATAATAAAAAGTTGAGTTATTTTAACAATTTTATTAACTGAGACCCTTTATGATCCCCGGTACCCCTAAAGGTAAAATACATTTTAAAAATACATATATTTCTTTATGGTTCGAAAATGAAAAATATCAAAATGGCCCCCATATGCTATAATTTTTCCGTGTGGGGCCCTCAGTGGAAAAGGTTTGGACACCCCTGCATTAAAGAGTTTAAATAAAATACTTGTTCTTGTCCTAAAAATGGATTGTGATTAATGGGAAAAATCCCCAAAAAGTTAAAAACGCAAAAAAAAATACAACAATCCATGGATATTCAAAACCATCCATCCATCTTCTTCCGCTTATCCGAGGTCGGGTCGCGGGGGCAGCAGCCTAAGCAGGGAAGCCCAGACTTCCCTCTCCCCAGCCACTTTATCCAGCTAAACCATTTTGTGAAAAATAAAGACAATCATTTTTAAGCCAAAACTGTCAATACTTGACCAATGAGGTGGTTGTTTTCCTGACATGCAAGTAAACTTGGACCGGAGATGGCATGAAGGTAAAAACATATTTTTATCTTAACACTATAAAAGGAATAAACAAAAGGCGCGCACAAGGGCGGAAGTACAAAACTTGACTAATGAAAACAAAGACTTGCACATAGTCAGAAACTATGAACTATAAACAAAAACTTACTTGACATGGAACTATGAACGGGACATGGATCATTGGCATGGATCATTACAAGGTGCGTAGCAGGTGGTGGACGGCGAGAAGGAGGTGATGTTGCCAGTACGAAGAACAGAAACAGAATGGCTTAAATAGCAGTGACATGATCAGTGAAAACAGGTGTGCAAGTGCACAACGTGGGACAGGTGCGTGACAGGTGAAAACTGAGCAGTCATGGTAACAAAACAAACCAGGAAGTGTAAAAACAGGAACTGAGTGTCCAAAAAACAAAACATAATCACAAACATGACAAAAACGTGCCTGATTTGTTTTTTTTAGGTGACAACGCATACTATTATTAGTCATTAGTATCAAAAAGTCAGCTTTTTCTCATTGCATTGTCTTCTTTTTCTAATGCTGTGAAATAATTATTCCTAAAAATCTAATTAATCGCTTGACTTGTGATAAACATGATTATTCCCATTAAGTGATTTGCATGATTTAAAAAAGGTCCCACTATTTTGACACAAAGGCAATTTTATTGTCGGAATGTCAACAAACGGTCCCCGAGCTGCACTTTAGACACCCATGCTCCAAAACATGCATCTAATCCAGTGGTTCTTAACCTTGTTGGAGATACCGAACCCCACCAGTTTCATATGCGCACTCACCGAACCCTTCATTAGTAAAAAAAAAAAAATGTTTTTTTGTTTCAAATTCAAGACCGTTATGTTTTTTTTTACTGGTGCACAAAATGAACCATGCATCAACATCACCTTGTTCAAAGAACAAAACCAACACATTGCATGAATTCACAATTTACACACACGCAATTCAATCTGACTTCTGCTGTTGACATATCTATAAAGCGGATAGGGAGAAATTTTTAATTCCACGATGAGTCGGGTGTGTCTTGACGTCAACGGCGAAGGTTCCGTCGAACCACTAAGGATGACTCATCGAACCCCTATGGTTCGATCAAACCCAGGTTAAGAACCACTGATCTAATCACTTCAAACCGTGCCCCCTGTGCACAAGTCGGTTGTGCCCCCCCCCCAACTTTTCAAATCCGAATTTCGTCCCCCCTTTTAGATCGCTATACGCTCCAGTGTACAAATGCTGTATTATTTTTAGTAAATGATAAATTACAACTTATATTCTGTAACATTGGAATCAATGGCTTCTCTTTTTGGCTTGTTTGTGCACACAGACCCGGTTTTAATGTCCCTCAAGGATGGCTACCACCGACCAAACAAGCTAGTGTTCAAGGCTCCGGTGAAGGAGAAGAAAAGTGTGGTCGTGAATGGCATCGACTTACTGGAGAACGTACCTCCCAGGACAGAGAACGAGGTACTACTGTAGGAGATAACTATATTGATCCAGAGCTAAGTATGAGCTACTTCAAAGGCAACGTGTACTTATAACATCAGTATACAGTGGGGCAAAAAAGTATTTAGTCAGCCACCGATTGTGCAAGTTCTCCCACTTAAAATGATGACAGAGGTCTGTAATTTTCATTATAGGTACACTTCAACTGTGAGATACAGAATGTGAAAAAAAAATCCAGGAATTCACATTGTAGGATTTTTAAATAATTTATTTGTAAATTATGGACAACCAAATAAGTAGGTATTTGGTCAACCATTCAAAGCTCTCACTGATGGAAGGAGGTTTTGGGTCAAAATCTCACGATACATGGCCCCATTCATTCTTTCCTTAACACGGATCAATCGTCCTGTCCCCTTAGCAGAAAAACAGCCCCAAAGCATGATGTTTCCACCCCCATGCTTCACAGTAGGTTTGGTGTTCTTGGGATGCAACTCAGTATTATTCTTCCTCCGAACACGACGAGTTGAGTTTATACCAAAATGGACACATGGATGATACAGCAGAGGATTGTGAGAATGTCATGTGGTCAGATGAATCCAAAATAGAACTTGTCGTGTTTGGAGGAAGAAGAATACTGAGTTGTATCCCAAGAACACCACACCTACTGTGAAGCACGGGGGTGGAAACATCATGCTTTGGGGCTGTTTTTCTGCTAAGGGGACAGGACGATTGATCCGTGAAAAGGAAAGAATGAATGGGGCCATGTATCGTGAGATTTTGAGCTAAAACCTCCTTCCATCAGTGAGAGCTTTGAATGGTTGACCAAATACTTATTTTCCACCATAATTTGCAAATAAATTCTTTAAAATTCCTACAATGTGAATTCCTGGATTTTTTTTTCACATTCTGTCTCTCACATTTGAAGTGTACCTATGATGAAAATTACAGACCTCTGTCATCATTTTAAGTGGCAGAACTTGCACAATCGGTGGCTGATTAAATACTTTTTTGCCCCACTGTACCTGTATATTACAACAACTTACACTCCCATACCACTGTAGTTTGTATAAAAATCTCTACTGTATGTTTACACTATAAAAATCTGTTTTTGTTACTATATACAATATTATTTTGTTTTTTTACACTTCGGAATATGAAGCAAGTGTATTATGAAAAAGTCCAGATCACTTTAATACGGGTTGAAAAAACATTTAACCGCTTAACTATTTATTTGCCTTTTGCATGCCTCACCGTTTGTCCATTCACTCACAGAATGCAACATATTTGTCCATTTATGCTCACAGAAACGAACCTTCTGTATTTGGTATCTGTAGAAGCCCTGAAAAATTGAGCACGTTCGCGAGTCGATATGCTTCTTTCTTTTTCTCTATCTTTTTATTATGGGACATTCATCCTCTGATGTTGCCATTTCTAATATAAATTACTGTAAAGTTCTTATTTATATATGTTAGTAAACTCGCCATGAAAGTGTTCAAACATGCCGGTGTAGTGAGTTTACATTATTCACCCACGGAACTTTAGTTATTAGTGGATGGTTTTTCACTGGACACATTTCCTGTGTTGTATACGGATGAGGAGATGCTGCTCCAGGGTTTCCCGCAGCGCTTTGTTGTTAAGGCGGCCCCCTTAATAACAAAGGGCCACCGTCTTAACTAAAATTAAAATTAAAATCAAATAAAAACTTTCTTTTTTTTCCTGTCCAGCTTCTCAGGGTCAGTATATGTCAGCATGTGGCCCCACTTTTAACTTTTTTTTTTTTTTTCCAAACGCTTATTTACACCAGGTATTTAATTTGACTTAGTCTAATTAATTGTCTTAGTAAGTAAATAATGACATACTTAGTATATCAGGTAACTAGGACTGTTTTGTGTTTTGTTTTTACTTTACAGAAAAAATATGGAGATATATATTGTATATTGCCATCCGGAAAACAACCAAAAATTGTAGGCTCCTTCATGCAATGAAGCCGGCCTACTTCACCACTGTCTGTAGTTTATTGATGAGATGTGATGGTGGCGACAGGCCAAAACACACACTGTTCCTTAGACCCACCCAGCCCCTGGTGGTCTGTTATTGATTTAAGTAAAGTTTAAATGTCATTAAAACAGTTAGCTCTATCTTTTGAAACTTCTTCCACTCCCGTCCTTGCACGCTACACCGCTATAAAAAAGATGACGGGGAGAAGATGCTGCCGAAAGTGAGCCACGTAAATAAGACCGCCCACAAAACTGCGCATCCTAAAGCGACTGTCAGAAAGCGGCTTGAAGATGATCTGTAAAACATAGTCTATGCAACATTTTGATCAAAGAACCATCATTACATGTTATGTAGACCACAAAGAAGTGTTTTTTTTTTTTTCGAGAAACAATATATAATATGACTCCTTTAATGCGCCTTATAATCCGGTGCGCCTTATGTATGGAAATAGATCATTCATGGGCAGGGTGATTTATAATCCGGTGTGCCCTATTGTCCGGAAAATATGGAAATTTCCTGTATTGTTATGTAGACCACAAAGAAGTGTTTTTATTTTAGAAAAAATATATATATGACTCCTTTAATGCACCTTATAATCCGGTGCGCCTTATGTATGGAAATAGATCAAAAATAGACCATTCATAGGCAGGATGATTTATAATCCGGTGTGCTCTACGGTCCGGAAAATACGGTAATTCGCTGTATTGTTATGTAGACCACAAAGAAATGTTTTTATTTTAGAAAAAAATACATAATGACTCCTTTAATGCGCCTTATAATCCGGTGCGCTTAATGTATGGAAATAGATCAAAAATAGACCATTCATCGGCAGGGTGATTTATAATCCGGTGTGCCCTATGGTCTGGAAAATACGGTAATTGTCAAGACTAGGACTTGGGTGAGGGTTGTTTTCCCGAGGTGCAAAGCGATTGGAGCGGACATGGCATGAAGGTAGTGACATCTTTAATCTAAACTCAAACATATTACAAAAAACAAAGGGTATAAACAAAAGGCGCTCTCAGTGGAGGTTCAAAACTTGATTATGAAAACAGAAACTTGCACAAAGGCAAAACTATGGACACAAAACTAAAACTTGCACAATGGCAGAACTATGGACAACTAAAATAAAAACACTTACTGTGACGAGAAAGGAACATGGGTCTTTTGCATGTGGAGGGTGAGTAGAAGGTGATGTTGCCAGGGCGAAAAACAGAAACAGACCGGCTTAAATAGCATTGACATGATCAGTGAAAAACAAGTGTGCGAGTGCAAAACATGAGACAGGTGCGTGATGTGGACAGGTGAAAACTATTGGGTAGTCATGGTAACAAAACAAACAAGGAAGTGCAAAAACAGGAACGGAGTGTCCGAAAAACAAAACATGATTACACAGACATGACAATAATTCGCTGTAATGTTATGTAGACCACAAGGAAGTGTTTTCAATTTAGAAAAAAAAAAACATAATCTGTGTGCCTAATATATGAAAAAAGAGCAAAAATAGACCATTCATCGGCAGTGCTCCTTATAACCCGGTGCGCCTTATTATCCGGAAAATACGTTACACTTATTTTCAAATGAAAAGCTGAAACCGTATTCTTCGTTAAACGTCTTAAAAACAACAGTCCCTCCATGTTATTATTTGTTCATGCACATTTTCTCCTTCCTGATGCAGCTCCTGCGAATGTTCTTCCGGCAACAAGACGAGCTGCGACGGCTGAAAGAAGAGTTGACCACCAAGGACGTGCGCATACGGCAGCTGGAGCTGGAACTTCACAACATGAAGAACGCCAGCCCCAACAACATTTAACCTCCGACAAATAAGCCACCTGCTTTTCCTCCAGCACGGACCTCCGATGACCTCCTCCTTGTTTAATAGATTCCACTGTCCTGACACATGTAGTTTGATTACTGCAATGTTCTATCTTTCATAATGGAGCATTGCATCGATGGGGGAAGATGTTAATGTTATTATAACGACTATAATTTGTGATGAATTACTGCACATTTTTACCTCAGCATTGGCCACTAATATTCAAAAAGCTTTTTTTTTTTTTTAATTTATTGCCCATTATGAGGTTAAAAAAACTGCTATATTTCTTCCTCGAGGCCTTAAACCGTACTGCAGCGTGTTTGCAACGACCTACACACTCATCTCAAAAAGGCCCACGTGTTATTTGGGCGGGGGCCACTGTCACATTCATGCTGAATTGTATAATTGTACTTCTGCACAACAGTTAACAAGAGGAGGCTGGGAGCCCGTGCTGCAGAGCCTTAAGGGAATATTTGGTTTTAGGGCTAATTTTGAAGAAAGGGGTTACAGTGTGTACATTTGCTTCTATTTATTTCTTTTTTTTCTGTAAACATTTTGGGTGGGCAAGTAATGATCCATCCATCCATCCATCATCTTCCGCTTATCCGAGGTCGGGTCGCGGGGGCAACAGCCTAAGCAGGGAAACCCAGACTTCCCTCTCCCCAGCCACTTCGTCTAGCTCTTCCCGGGGGATCCCGAGGCGTTCCCAGGCCAGCCGGGAGACATAGTCTTCCCAACGTGTCCTAGGTCTTCCCCGTGGCCTCCTACCGGTTGGACGTGCCCTAAACACCTCCCTAGGGAGGCGTTCGGGTGGCATCCTGACCAGATGCCCGAACCACCTCATCTGGCTCCTCTCGATGTGAAGGAGCAGCGGCTTTACTTTGAGTTCCTCCCGGATGGCAGAGCTTCTCACCCTATCTCTAAGGGAGAGCCCCGCCACACGGCGGAGGAAACTCATTTCGGCCGCTTGTACCCGTGATCTTATCCTTTCGGTCATGACCCAAAGCTCATGACCATAGGTGAGGATGGGAACGTAGATCGACCGGTAAATTGAGAGCTTTGCCTTCCGGCTCAGCTCCTTCTTCACCACAACGGACCGGTACAACGTCCGCATTACTGAAGACGCCGCACCGATCCGCCTGTCGATCTCACAATCCACTCTTCCCTCACTCGTGAACAAGACTCCTAGGTACTTGAACTCCTCCACTTGGGGTAGGGTCTCCTCCCCAACCCGGAGATGGCACTCCACTCTTTTCCGGGCGAGAACCATGGACTCGGACTTGGAGGTGCTGATTCTCATTCCGGTCGCTTCACACTCGGCTGCGAAACGATCCAGCGAGAGCTGAAGATCCCGGTCAGATGAAGCCATCAGGACCACATCATCTGCAAAAAGCAGAGACCTAATCCTGCGGTTACCAAACCGGAACCCCTCAACGCCTTGACTGCGCCTAGAAATTCTGTCCATAAAAGTTATGAACAGAATCGGTGACAAAGGACAGCCTTGGCGGAGTCCAACCCTCACTGGAAATGTGTTCGACTTACTGCCGGCAATGCGGACCAAGCTCTGGCACTGATCGTACAGGGAACGGACCGCCACAATAAGACAGTCCGATACCCCATACTCTCTGAGCACTCCCCACAGGACTTCCCGAGGGACACGGTCGAATGCCTTCTCCAAGTCCACAAAGCACATGTAGACTGGTTGGGCAAACTCCCATGCACCCTCAAGAACCCTGCCGAGAGTATAGAGCTGGTCCACAGTTCCACGACCAGGACGAAAACCACACTGTTCCTCCTAAATCCGAGGTTCGACTATCCGACGTAGCCTCCTCTCCAGTACACCTGAATAAACCTTACCGGGAAGGCTGAGGAGTGTGATCCCACGATAGTTGGAACACACCCTCCGGTCCCCCTTCTTAAAGAGAGGAACCACCACCCCGGTCTGCCAATCCAGAGGTACCGCCCCCGATGTCCACGCGATGCTGCAAAGTCTTGTCAACCAAGACAGCCCCACAGCATCCAGAGCCTTAAGGAACTCCGGGCGGATCTCGTCCACCCCTGGGGCCTTGCCACCGAGGAGCTTTTTAACTACCTCAGCGACCTCAGCCCCAGAAATAGGAGAGACCACCACAGATTCCCCAGGCACTGCTTCCTCATAGGAAGACGTGTTGGTGGGATTGAGGAGGTCTTCGAAGTATTCCTTCCACCTATCCACAACATCCGCAGTCGATGTCAGCAGAACACCATCCGCACCATACACGGTGTTGATAGTGCACTGCTTCCCCTTCCTGAGGCGGCGGACGGTGGTCCAGAATCGCTTCGAAGCCGTCCGGAAGTCGTTTTCCATGGCTTCCCCGAACTCTTCCCATGTCCGAGTTTTTGCCTCCGCGACCGCTGAAGCTGCACACCGCTTGGCCTGTCGGTACCTGTTCACTGCCTCCGGAGTCCTATGAGCCAAAAGGACCCGATAGGACTCCTTCTTCAGCTTGACGGCATCCCTCACCGCTGGTGTCCACCAAGGGGTTTTAGGATTGCCGCCACGACAGGCACCAACTACCTTGCGGCCACAGCTCCGATCTGCCGCCTCGACAATAGAGGTGCGGAACATGGTCCACTCGGACTCAATGTCCAGCACCTCCCTCGTGACATGTTCAAAGTTCTTCCGGAGGTGGGAATTGAAACTTTGTCTGACAGGAGACTCTGCCAGACGTTCCCAGCAGACCCTCACAATGCGTTTGGGCCTCCCAGGTCTGTCCGGCATCCTCCCTAATAGATTCTGAATATTTACACTGTTGTTGAACCTAACCTCACACATTCAATATTAAAAAGTCCATTTTTTTTCATTAAACAAATGGGCGTACATTAAAAGGTTGCTCATTTTAAAAAATAACTACTGCTAATAATAAACTTTACAATATTGGTTTGATATTTTGTCAGTGACAGATAAGGTGTGTACAGTATGTATAATATATTCCCAATCAATCTTTTAGTTAACTACATCACTGTTAATATAAACCATGTTATGTTATTCACTAGTAACTGTAATTTTGCGCTGCCTATGATAGCATCAAAGGGATATCACCTGTTTTACAGCATTCTGTACATATTGTTTTCCCTTTAGTAACTGAATAATTACAGCCCTGACAACAGCATTTTCAAACTTGGAATAGTGAATATAGAGTGAAAATATTGTCAGCTGTATGTGTAGAAAATTAAATGAGTTTTAGTAAAGGTTGATTTTGTTCAACAGTTTGTATTTTTCCCCCCAGTATTTACTCATCGGTTTGTACTTTTTTTCATCAATGATTTTTCATAAAGTATCCAAAATCCGTTGTTTTAAAAGCCTATCAAGGCGTTTGCGTTGCTTTAAAAAAAAAAAAAGTATACGGAAAGTAAAGGCCTACTGAAATGAGATTTTCTTATTTAAACGGGGATAGCAGGTCCATTCTATGTGTCATACTTGATCATTTCGCTATATTGCCATATTTTAGCTGAAAGGATTTAGTATAGAACATCGACGATAAAGTTCGCAACTTTTGGTCTCTAATAAAAAAGCCTGTACCGGAAGTAGCAGACGATGTGCGCGTGACATCACGGGTTGTAGGGCTCCTCACATCTGAACATTGTTAACAATCATGGCCACCAGCAGCGAGAGCGATTCGGACCGAGAAAGCGACAATTTCCCCAATAATTTGAGCGAGGATGAAAGATTTGTGGATGAGGAAAGTGAGAGTGAAGGACTAGAAAACAAAACAAAAAAAGGACGAGGGCAGTGGGAGCGATTCAGATGTTATTAGACACATTTACTAGGATAATTCTGGAAAATCCTTTATCTGCTTATGGTGTTACTAGTTTTTTAATGAGATTATATGGTCGTACCTGTACAACCTGAAGGTCGGCCCCCCACCAGTCGACGGGTGGTGGCGGTGCCTATCTCTGCCCTTCGCAAGGGACCCTCTTCGAAACACGATATTTCGAAATGATCGCTGCATAATACGCTGTACTTTGTGCGTGTGGTCCAATCCAACCGTGTTCGCTTGACATCTCTGTTCCATAGTAAAGCTTGACTGTCATCTTTCAGGAATATAAACAATGAAACACCGGCTGTGGTTGTGTTGCTAAAGGCGGCCGCAATACACCGCTTACCACCTACAGCTTTCTTCTTTGACGTCTCCATTATTCATTGAAAAAATTGCAAAAGATTCAGCAACACATATGTCCATAATACTGTGGAATTATGCGATGAAAACAGACCACTTATAGCTGGGAACAGTGCTAAAACAACGTGTCCTATACAATGCGTGACGTCACATGCAGCGTCATCATACTGCAACGTTTTAGCAGGATACTTCCACGCGAAATTTAGAATTGTAATTTAGTAAACTAAACCGGCCGTATTGGCATGTGTTGCAATGTTAAGATTTTGTTATTGATATATAAACTATCAGAGTGTGTAGTCGGTAGTAGTGGGTTTCAGTAGGCCTTTAAAAAAAACTAAATGCGTTAATCGGCTATTGCTAACCTTCTTGGGAAACAGGAAGTCGTATCTGAATCCACTTCAAAATACATATAGTGCAATTTAACATTCCTCCCTTAGATGTGCTATTTAATTCCATTTTTTGTATTAGTATTTTAAGAATTTACAGTTCTTTAATACACATTGATTTTGTTAGGAATAACGAAACTTTAGACTTTTCCAAAATTTCCGAGAAAAAACTAAACAACCGGGGATTGCATTTTAAAAATTCCGAAACTTTTCCATGTTTTTCCATGACCGTACAAACCCTGATTTGAGTCTGTAATAGACGGAAACTACTGCACACTACATATTTTATGTGAAATGGCAAATTATGCTTCGAGATGTAAAAATATGTGTTCTAGCAGGGATGTAACCATGAATAGTGATAACCACGTAAAACTCCCGACAGTTAGCATGGCCGTATTGAAATAAAAGGATCGAAAATCTGTGATTGATAACCACACATAGTACAAACCCCGTTTCCATATGAGTTGGGAAATTGTGTTAGATGTAAATATAAACGGAATACAATGATTTGCAAATCATGTTCAACCCATATTCAGTTGAATATGCTACAAAGACAACATATTTAATGTTAAAACTGATAAACATTTTTTTTTTTTGCAAATAATCATTAAATTTAGAAATTGATGCCAGCAACACGTGACAAAGAAGTTGGGAAAGATGGCAATAAATACTGATAAAGTTGAGGAATGCTCATCAAACACTTATTTGGAACATCCCACATGTGTGCAGGCTAATTGGGAACAGATGGGTGCCATGATTGGGTATAAAAGCAGCTTCCATGAAATGCTAAGTAATTCACAAACAAGGATGGGGCGAGGGTCACCACTTTGTAAGCAAATTGTCGAACAGTTTTAGAACAACATTTCTCAACGAGCTATTGCAAGGAATTTAGGGACTTTACCAACTGCATTCCGTAAAATCATCAAAAGGTTCAGAGAATCTGGAGAAACCACTGCACGCAAGCGCTATTATGGATCATTGATCCCTCAGGCGGTACTGCATCAAAAAACGACAGTGTGTAAAGGATATCACCACATGGGCTAAGGAACACTTCATAAAACCACTGTCAGTAACTACAGTTGGTCGCTACATCTGTAAGTGCAGGTTAAAACTCTTCTATGCAAAGAGAAAGCCATTCATCAACAACACCAAGGAACGCCGCCAGCTTGGCTGGGCCCGAGCTCATCTACGATGGACTGATGCAAAGTGGAACAGTATTCTGTGGTCTGACGAGTCCACATTTCAAATTATATTTGGAAACTGTGGACGTGGTGTCCTCCGGAACAAAGAGGAAAATAACCATCCGGATTGTTATAGGCGCACAGTTCAAAAGCCAGCATCTGTGTTGGTATGGAGGTGTATTAGTGCCCAAGGCATGGGTAACTTACACATCTGTGAAGGCACCATTAATGCTGAATGGTCCATACAGGTTTTGGAGAAACATATGTTGTCATCCAAGCAACATTATCATGGGCGCCCCTGCTTATTTCAGCAAAACAAAGCCAAGCCACGTGTTACAACAGCGTGGCTTCGTAGTAAAAGAGTGCGGGTACTTTCCTGGCCCGCCTGCAGTCCAGACCTGTCTCCCATCGAACATGTGTGGCGCATTATGAAGCGCAAAATACGACAACAAGACCCCGGAATGTTGAACAACTTAAGCTGTACCTCAAGCAAGAATAGTAAAGAATTCCACTTTCAAAGCTTCAACAACTAGTTTCCTCAGTTCCCAAACGTTTATTGAGTGTTGTTTAAAGAAAATGTGATGTAACACAGTGGTGAACATGCCCTTTCCCAACTACAGCAGCCATGAAATTCTAAGTTAATGATTATTGGCAAAAAAAAAAATAAAGTTTATGAGTTTGAACATCAAATATGTTGTCTTTGTAGTGCATTCAATTGAATATGGGTTGAAAAGGATTTTCAAATCATTGTATTCCGTTTATATTTACATCTAACACAATTTCCCAACTCATATGGAAACGGGGTTTGTATTCTTTGAGTCCACCCACTTTTTTTATTAGCATTCTTTAATTTCCTATTAACGGCCTTAAACCATTTTATTTTCATGTCTGGATCTTTTGGAAACAGGTACTGTTTGAATGGTGGAACACATCTTCCTAAGTCAAAATAATACTCAGGAATGTCACACATAGTTTGTTCCATCTTCTGAGGTGGATATGTACTATTAGAAAATCCCACAATTGCACAAATTGTCGTAGGCATATTAAAAAATATACACGATGCGGAATAAACAAAAATTCAGATATATATCCACTACTATTCACGCTAAAGAGTAAAAATAAACCACGGACTGACGAAGTTTACTAAAAAAAAAGTATGGAGTCGCTTGGCTTGGTTTATCCCTCGCAAACTTTGACCCCGATAAATTGGACATTCGCAGAAGCCAACTTCGAACTGGTCCATTATGGAACGTCTAGCTTCAATCGCTAACTAGCCTAAATGCTAACATGGACAAAAGAGACGAATAACGTGTTTCCCCATTGAAAAATGTCATACGCCAACATGAACTTAAATGAACACATTACGGTCTAAACAACTAAGACACTCACATTAAACATAAAAGGCTGTCCTGTCTTCTAGTGTCTAGTGAACTTAAGACCAGGTGAGGCATAAATCCTTTTTTTTCTTGTTTTTTTTGTACTTAAATTAATATGTGCAGCTCTAGTCTTTGTGGATTTAGGTTGCACATTAGAGTTACAGGAAAAAAGGGAGTTATTCACTTTCATAAAAACTTTACCATAAGGATATTAAGATATGATAAATGGGTCTAAAAAGTAATTGATAAAGTTGTTATTAAATACTTCTTGGTCCCATTTGCTTTTAACAAAATAAATCAAGTATTGTGAGTGTATATTACCTTTCTGTATTTGTATCTGAAGTAGCAATAGCTATCCTCCATGAAAACGTACTGTGGGGAGCCGCAGCCGGCAAACAAGCAGCGGGGCGGGGCATGCTAGGACCCGGCCCAAGATGGCGGCGAGGAAGCGGAGAATGCGGCTGAGCGGAGAGGCCCGGCACGCCGCTGCCATGTGCAGGTGTGTGGATCGCGCACCAGGACACAATTAACTCGTCTCCTCACGCTGTATAAAAGAGGAGGAGGAGGAGAGATTGGGGGGGAAGGAGTAGGAGAGCTGGCAACAGCGACCGAGAAGCAAGAGAGAGCAAGACACAGGAGACAGAGACGCGGCTGACTAAAGAGCGGACCGGAGAGCGAGACACAGAGGAACGACGACGGCGCAAAAGACTGCTTTCATTGAAAAATAAAAGAGTCAAACCTGCTCAACAAGCATGTCCTTCCTGGGTGGTCAGTGGAACCCGAGCGACGACAGGGAAAGTCGTGCTCTCTTCGTGCTCCGCCAACTGCCATTCACCCCCCCACTCCTTCCCGACTGCCGCCTTTAACAGAGCGACAGGTGATTAGACAAACACTCTCAGCTGTGTCATCCACTCACCTGTCGCTAATCTCGAAGCCGGTTCTCCCACACCCCGCTTCGCTGTAGGTGCGCAGGCCACGCCCCCCACATACCTCCACCGCCAGACTCAGGCCGGGACACAGTCCAGCCGCGCCTACACCCCCCCTCCTCCCTCCACTGCCATCTGTGGAGCCACTGGAGAGGTTTGTGGTCCGAACAGAGGCTGAATGAGCGCCCCAGGAGGTAGTATCGGAGGGCCCCAGTATTTCATCTTGGATACAATATATAATCCTCCATATTGGCAGAAACATTCATTTAATTCAATTCCAAGAAATTAAACAATATTTTTGCATGTGACAAAAAACACCCACAAACGTTGGCTTACTCTATGTTTGTTATAAATACAGTTAAAAAAAGAAAGAAAAAAATGCTGGCTTCTGCTAGAGACCTGTGTCTGCCAGCTTGAGCGCCCCCACTTCTCCCAGTGTGGCGAGTCAGAGTACTGCTGAGGCGTTGAACTGCTAGTTGACAATATATTGCCCTTTACCTTGAGGCAGAGGTACTTGCTGCCTCAAGACCTGCCTTTTCCACGTGGCAACAAGCATGCGCCCCCTCGCACGCACGCGCAATACACATTGTGTGTAGCCGTGGAGGCACCGCCTCTGTCTGCCTCACTTCTCATCTGCTGCATTGTTTTGATCAGGGAACATGGAATTTCCGCGATTTTGGCCATGAAAATTACAGGAACCACACCAAAATCGCATAGAAAGCATAAACCAAGAGAGAAATATTAGAACTTATTTTATTTTTTTACTTTGTTTTGGAACATCTCTTGGTTAAGCCACCTAGTGGCAGGTGAGGCACTGTCTCACTTGCCTCCCCTGACAGCTGTCTTCGCATAAAGTGATGAATCTATACAGTCGACAGACAAAGAGTCTTTAACCGGAAGCGAAATCACTTGATGTCACTAAAACCAGAAGTGAAACAAAGTAAATACCCAATTTAAATTTATTTAAAAAAAAAAAAAAACTTTCTAAAGCAAATTTAAATGGAAGAAGATGAACCTTTGGACACAAATACAAATAATAGTGTTTTATGAAGCCAGAACAATGTTTACTGTTTCTTCTGCCAAGAAAGTATATGGTGTGCCTAATTTCTTATTTTGTCAAATTTGGTTAAAAGATTTGAGCATGTGTCTAAGTCAGGGGTGTCCAAAGTGCGGCCTGGGGGCATTTGCGGCCCGCAGGTAATTTTTTAACGGCCCCACGGCACATTTTAAGAATACGATTGAAAAAAATGTAAACATAAAAAGTGGTATAAAAGAGCAAATGTAAAATGTAACAAGAACATTTTGCGACGTTTACTCTAATAACACAAAGATGCCATGCAGACTGTTTCTTTCTTAAAAAAATAATAGTGAATCAAAATCAATGTCATTATGAATTATTGACCTATTCAAGGCTCCAATTACAACCTATTAAATATTCCACTTTGAGATATGTTGCCCATCCATCCATCCATTTTCTACCGCTTATTCCCTTTCAGGGTCACGGGGGGCGCTGGCGCCTATCTCAGCTACGATCGGGCAGAAGGCAGGGTACACCCTGGACAAGTCGCCACCTCATCACAGGGCCAACACAGATAGACAGACAACATTCACACTCACATTCACACACTAGGGCCAATTTAGTGTTGCCAATCAACCTATCCCCAGGTGCATGTCTTTGGAGGTGGGAGGGAACCCACGCTGTCACGGGGAGAACATGCAAACTCCACACAGAAAGATCCCGAGCCTGGAATTGAACCCAAGACTGCAGGACCTTCGTATTGTGAGGCAGACGCACTAACCCCTCTGCCACCGTGAAGCCCATATGTTGCCCAAATGTTGCATATTTTGTGTTTGCCATATAAAAACTGAGGTGTTTTTTTAAAGAATGCCCTAAAACGGAAAAAAAAAAAAAAAAAACTTATAATTGACAGATAGATCTGAAGTTGATCTCGAGACCATTGTGTATAAAGTAAACAATAAAAAATAAAATAAAGTCATGATGTACTTTTTAACACTTTAGCTCGAGATCTTTCTGTGTGGAGTTTGCATGTTCTCCCCGTGACTGCGTGGGTTCCCTCCGGGTACTCCGGCTTCCTCCCACTTCCAAAGACATGCACCTGGGGATAGGTTGATTGGCAACACTAAATTGGCCCAAGTGTGTGAATGTGAGTGTGAATGTTGTCTGTCTATCTGTGTTGGCCCTGCGATGAGGTGGCGACTTGTCCAGGGTGTACCCAGCCTTCCGCCCGATTGTAGCTGAGATAGGCGCCAGCGCCCCCCGCGACCCCAAAAGGGAATAAGCAGTAGAAAATGGATGGATGGATGAGTAGGACACTTTTGGATGAGTGTGTTTTGTTTTTAAGTGTCATTGCACAAAAAATAATAGTGAATTAAAATCAATGGTGTTATGAGTTGTTGACCTTTTTAATGCTCCAATTATTATATAATCTCAAATATTCTACTTACAAATTTTAGTGGGTGAAAATATTGCATATTTTGTGTTTTTTTCCATAAAAAAAACATGGTTTTCTTTGACAAAAAGAGCATACAACTTAAATCTTTAAAAACATCATATTGACAGACAGACCTAATTTTGATCTAGAGATTTAAAACTTGAATAATAAAAATAATAATACTGAATAATGACACATTTTTAACATTTTAATTTTACCAAAACCCTTTGGGGTCCCCGGGATCAAGCCTGAGTGGAGGCCTAAATGTATATTTTTTTATACATAAATTATATTGGTTTTTAAAATAAATGGCCCCCGCTTGCTTTGCTTTTTCAGTGGAAAATGTTTGGACACCCCTGGTCTAAGTACACTTGGAGCACATGCAACAATACCACATAAATCACTATGATAATTTTGGGCACTTTAATCGTGACATGAAATGTTCCATCTCTACATTCTAGTTTCATATAAATTAAGAAGTTAACAGATGACTTGGTGTTATACAAAACCCAAAACCAGTGAAGTTGGCACGTCGTGTAATTTGTAAAAAAAAAAAGCAGAATATAATGATTTGAGAATCCTTTCGAGTTTATATTCAATTGAATAGACTGCAAAGACAAGATATTTAATGTTTGAAAAGAGAAACTTTTTTTTGTTTAACTAATCATTACCTTAGAATTTAATGGCGGAAAAACATTGCAAAAAAGTTGGCACAGAGGCATTTTTACCACAGTGTTACATGGCCTTTCCTTTTAACAACACTCAGTAATTGTTTAAAAACTGAGGAGACCAATTTTTGAAGCTTTTCAGGTGGAATTAATTCCCATTCGTGCTTGATGTACTTGATGTTCAGGGTCTCTGTTGTGGTATTTTAGGCTTCATATTGCGCCACATATTTCCAATGGGAGACAGGTCTGGACTACAGGCAGGCCAGTATAGTACCCGCACTCTTACTACGAAGCCAAGCTGTTGTAACACGTGGCTTGACATTGTCTAGCTAAAATAAGCAGGGGTGTCCATGATAACGTTGCTTGGATGACAACATATGTTGCTCCAAAACCTGTATGTACCTTTCAGCATTAATGGGGCCTTCACAGATGTGTAAGTTACCCATGCCTGGGACATTAATACACCCCCATACCATCACAGATGCTGGCTTTTGAACTTTGTGCCTATAACAATCCGGATGGTTCTTTTCCTCTTTGGTACGGACACAATGTCCACAGTTTACAAACACAATTTGAAATGTGGACTCGTCAGACCACAGAACACTTTTCCACTTTTCATCAGTCCATTTTAGACGTGCTCGGGCCCAGCGAAGCCAGCAGCGTTTTTGGGTGTTGTTGATAAATGGCTTTCGCTTTACATCGTAGTTTTAATTTACACTTACAGATGTAGCGACAAACTGTAGTTATCGACGGTGTTTTTTAAGTGTTCCTGAGCCATGTGGTGATATCCTTTACACACTGATGTCGCTGGTTAATGCAGTACCGCCAAAGGGATCGAAGGTCCGTAATATCATCCCTTAATTGCAGGGATTTCTCTAGATTCTCTGAACCTTTTGATGATATTAGACAGTAGATTGTGAAATCCCTAAATACCTTTCAATAGCTTGTTCAGAAATGTTGTTCTTAAGCTGTTCGCATTCGTTCACAAAGTGGTGACCCTTGTCCCATCCTTGTTTGTGAATGACTGAGCATTTCATGGAAGCTGCTTTTATACCCAATCATGACACCCATCTGTTCCCAATTAGCCTGTTCACCCGTGGGATGTTCCAAATAAGTGTTTGATGAGCATTCCTCAACTTTATCAGTCTTTTTTGCCACTTGTGCCACCTTTTTTGAAACATGGTGCAGGCATCAAATTCCAATTGAGCTAATATTTGCAAAAAATAACAAATTTTTCCAGTTTAACCGGTAAGTATCTTCTTTGTAGTCTATTCAATTGAATATAGGTTGAAAAGGATTTGCAAATCATTGTCCATCCATCCATCCATTTTCTACTGCTTATTCCCTTTCGGGGTCGCGGGGGGCGCTGGCGCCTATCTCAGCTACAATCGGGCGGAAGGCGGGGTACACCCTGGACATCTCATCGCAGGGCCAACACAGATAGACAGACAACATTCACACTCACATTCACACACTAGGGCCAATTTAGTGTTGCCAATCAACCTATCCCCAGGTGCATGTCTTTGGAAGTGGGAGGAAGCCGGAGTACCCGGAGGGAACCCACGAATCACGGGGAGAACATGCAAACTCCACACAGAAAGATCCCGAGCCTGGATTTGAACCCAGGACTGCAGGACCTTCGTATTGTGCGGCAGACGCACTAACCCCTCTGCCACCGTGAAGCCCAAACCATTGTATTCTGTTTTTATTTACGATTTACACAATGTGCCAACTTCACTGGTTTTGGGTTTTGTAGATTGATTACATCGTACAAATCACAAAGCGCCAAAATTATATCAAAAATGGTTTTATTGAGGTAAATGGGATGGGAAAAGAACATAATTTGGAGGGTTGACATAGGCCAATTTGACCATTACGTATAATAATGAAAATCTGAATAATTAACAGTTCATTCCGCACATTTGAAGTCATAACTTAAGGTCCACACCTACGCCCGGCATATTTTCAAACCAGAAAGAACACAGACAAAGCCAGAGAGAGTTCTTCGGCCGAGTCTTGATGAAAATCTGCATATAAAGTCCAAATCCAAGAAATATCACACTGACCCCATTTCAGGTATAGTAGCATACATCATCCATATCTTAATACATAGTATAGTTTGACATTAGTTATAATGTTCAATGTCTGCTGCCGTCAAGAGGATACAAAAAATAGATTTGGTCATTATTTACAAGAAACACATAATATCTGAACTATCAAAGCTGAGGATTAGACGAGGGTAGAGTTTTGGCGATAATTGAAAAACATGCCCTTAAGATGGTGTCAGCATGTAGCATGTTCATACACACCATTACATCTGGACAGCCTGTGACACAGAATTTGTATTTCTGGTAAATACAAGACAAGGGATGGACACATTCACCTGGATTTGATGTGATTACTGGACTGTTACTTGCAGCAGTCCCAGCTGCGACGACTTGACCTGCACTTTTTCCTCTCCTTTGACTTGTTATAGTGCGGGGCTTCAAATCTACAAGTCTTCACAAACTGGGTTCTTACAAAGAGTGAGAAAACAAAATGTCTTTTAAAAAGGTTGACCCTTGCCTTGTTTTTTTGTACAAAAATGTCGCGTCTGCAAAGTCGTTAAAGAGTGGACCGTAAAGAGCATCAAATGTGCTCTACTGCTGCAGGAAAAGACACTGGGAAGAGATCAAGGATATAGAAAATTCAACCAAACAAATTCTCCTCCAAATGACTCAATCGTCGTCGTCGTCATCGGGTTCGTCTTCTTCTCCTTCTTCATCCAGTTCCCTTTTTCTCTTCTGACCTCGCTCCTCCTCTATGGTAGGAGAGTAAAGATCAAAAAGATGCAAGCAGAAGCTTCTCATTTAATCAAAAGAGAAGTGCACTTTTTTTTTGCCTACATTTCCCATTCCTTATGTAAGACAAGAACACATCTGGCTAATTTGTAATGTACGGCTAGTATGAGGTGGCTAACAATGCAGCTCATGGGTGTGATCTATTATGCCCGTAAAACATTTTAAAAGGTCTACTAAAAGAGATTTTCTTATTTAAACGGGGATAGCAGGTCCATTCTGTGTCATACTTGATCATTTTGCGATATTGCCATATTTTTGCTGAAAGGATTTAGTAGAGAACATCGACGATAAAGTTCGCAACTTTTGGTCGCTAATAAAAAAGCCTTGTCTTTACCGGAAGTAGCAGACGATGTGCGCGTGACGTCACGGGTTGTAGGGCTCCTCACATTGTTTTCCAATCATAGCCAGCAGAAGCTAGAGCTATTCGGACCGAGAAAGCGACAATTTCCCCATTAATTTGAGCGAGGATGAAAGATTCGTGGATGAGGAAATTTAGAGTGAATGACTAGAAAAAAAAGAAAAAGAAAAAAAAAAGGCGAATGCAGTGGGAGCGATTGAGATATTTACACATTTACAAGGATCATTCTGGAAAATCCCGTATCTGCCTATTGTGTTGCTAGTGTTTTAGTGAGATTAAATAGTAACTGAAAGTCGGAGGAGTGTGGCCACGGGTGTGTTGACGCCACAGTCTCTGAGGGAAGTCACGGCAGCTGCAGCAGGACGGAAGCTCCGCTGATGTCTCCGGTAAGAGGAGACTTATTACCACAATTTTCTCACCGAAAACTACCGTTTGACATGTAGTCGGGATCCATGTTCGCTTGGTCCATAGTAAAGCTTCATCTTCCGGTATTTTAAACAAGGAAACACCGGCTGTGTTTTTGTGGCTAAAGGCTAAAAGCTTCCCACCTCCATCTTTCTACTTTGACTTCTCCATTATTAATTGAACAAATTGCAAAAGATTCAACAACACAGATGTCCAGAATACTGTGTAATTATGCGCTTAAAGTGGAAAACTTATAGCTTGGATCGGGCTGGAAAATAATGTCCGCTACAACCGGTGACGTCAAACGCACGCGTCATCATACTGCGACGTTTTCAACACGACACTTCGCAGGAAATGTAAAATTGCAATTAAGCAAACTAAAAAGGCCGTATTGGCATGTGTTGCAATGTTAAGATTTCATCCTTGATATATAAACTATCAAACTGCGTGGTCGGTAGTAGTGGGTTTCAGTAGGCCTATAAGGAACATTCAGAAATCGCCAACAATACTCCAGTTACAAGTCATGACCTGCATATTAACCCAGTATTAGCGATATTGTTATTCTAAGTGCTGACCCAGAGGAACTACTTTTAGCAGCGCAATGATCACAGAGAGGGAACTCGCTTATGCAGCTACATTGGCATACTAAGCCAGTGAGCTGCTGCATCACCTCTGAGCTGGTGAAAGTTAATTCTAGATTATAAATCATGCATCTCACTTGTATAGTTGAAGGTCATGGACATAAACCAGGAAGAGTTTGCTTAGTTAAAAAAATTAGCTTTCATTTTTTATGGAAAAACTGCTGTTCTAAATGTGACTGGATGTCACAATAACAATTCTGTTATTCCAGTCTATACAAACAAGAGATAAACAGTGGCTATGGCTCCTCCCATTCGACATGAATGAAACGTAATACTTGCCGTTTTACATCCTTTGATTTGAACAAATTGTGCTTTGGCACCCTCATTGCCCCAATTTTGGCTGTCAAAAAAGAGAACAGTGGATGCAGAATGCAACTCAACTCTCCTGTACGCCTAGGTCATCCGTTTTTCGTTTAGATTAGAAAAATAAAAAACTTTCCCAGTTTAGTTTGATAATACAAAAAAAACAGTTGTCTGTTATCTGAACGTATTAAAGATAGGGTATCCAAGTTGTATTCTTTAACTAAAAAAAAATCATATTAGCATTATACAGTATATCGTAACAGTAATCATTTACAAAAAAATGGTATGTCTGCGCCGTATAATTAAGTATTTTAGTAAATTAAACCCCGGAAGACAAAAACATTTGTCAACCCCTCTAGATCCAAACGCAGGATTTAAAGGCCTACCAAAACCCACTACTACCGACCACGCAGTCTGATAGTTTATATATCAATGATAAAATATTAACATTGCAACACATGCCAATACGGCCGTGTTAGTTTACTTAATTGCAATTTTAAATTTTGCGCTGAAATACCCTGCTGGAAAAACGTCTCGGTATGATGACACGTGTGCATGATGTCACGGATTGTAGAGGACATTTTGTTCCAGCATCGTGTCCAGCTATTAATCGTCTGTTTTCATCGCAAAATTCCACAGTATTCTGGACATCTATGTTGGTTAATCTTTAGCAATTTGTTCAATGAACAATGGAGACATCAAAGAAGAAATAGGTGGGAAGCGGTGTATTGCGGCCGGCTTTAGCAACACAAACACAGCCGATGTGTCATTGTTTACATTCCCGAAAGATGAGAGTCAAGCTTTACTATGGAACAGAGATGTCAAGCGAACACTGTTGGATTGGACCACACACAAAGTACAGTGTATTATGTGTATTAATAAAAAACATTTTACCATTCTGTATTTTGAAGGCGATCTATCATGTGCTACTCCAGCATCAATAACAGCAGCGTCCTCCTGACAGTCAGCGACGGGTTCAAAGCGGTATGGCTCCATCCTTTGTTGCGGTTGGGACTGGCCGAGTGGTCCTGCCACCCCCACAGCGCCTCTCACAGTATCTTCTCTATCTGAATCGCTCCCACTGACTTCTTGTCTTTTTTTTTTCTACTCCTTCACTCTCACTTTCCTCATCCACGAATCTTTCATCCTCGCTCAAATTAATGGGGAAATCGTCGCTTTCTCGGTCCGAATCGCTCTCGCTGCTGGTGGCCATGATTGTAAACAATGTTCAGATGTGAGGAGCTCCACAACCCGTGATGCCATGCGCACATCGTCTGCTACTTCCGGTACAGGCAAGACTTTTTTATCAGCACCAAAAGTTGAGAACTTTATTGTCGATGTTCTCTACTAAATCCTTTCAGCAAAAATATGGCAATATCGCCAAATTATATTAAAATGGACCTGCTATCACCGTTTAAATAAGAAAATCGCATATCAGTAGGTCTTTAAAGAAAAGGAGGGCTGAGCAGAGGCCATCAAAAAGCCTTTTCATTAGCTGACTTGATATGTAGTAAAGCGCATGCACGATGCCAACTTGTGGTTGCAATACCTGCGCTTCTTGTCACAGCTTATACTGCTTAAACACCACCAAAAAGATGAAATCAGAGGAAGAAAAGAAAGACGCTGTACATATAAAAACCCAAAGAAAAGCCAAAACTCAAATAAATATTTTGGACATGCAAGGGGATGTTTTCCTTCAATAGACAGGTAATCTAATGTTCCATTTTCCTATATTTTGTGTGTATCCTTTTACTTAGCAACGTGTGCTACCTAACAATAGTCATTTAGTTTCTGGATATGGGGATCCTTTGATGCAATTTCAGACTGTGAACGACCTATCCGTGTGCACATACGTGCATTGGAGACTGGAAAAGACTATCAGTGAGGTTCGCAGGTGCGCAGAATGGGGGGCGGGATTTACAGTTTGAACTCTGCCTGGTGACACAAGATTCAAGTACCACAGCTTTAATGTGTTTGAAAATCGAAAATGTGAATTTAAAAAATAAGTGGAAAACTATTTTCTCTATTCCTCGACATATGGGTGGATTACACATGTGCAGTGTCTCTTCTCAGGACCCTCGTCTGTGTGTGACGCGGATGAACAGAAGAAGACGACAACGACAAAGAACAGTGTCCTCGTCGTCAAAACAATTTTGTTGCAGTCAAGAGTTTCCCTTTTATATTAATGTGCACAGACATTGAAAGTGGCTCATTTGATTGGTTCTCTATCAAGCAGGCAAACCTCACTCTTCTTCTTCTGTTGTTGGTGTTCCGAGTCACACACAGACGAGGATATGGAAAAGAGACACTGAACATGCGCAATTATACCATATCTCTAAACATTGAAAATGGCATACAGAAAATAGTTTTCCACTCGCTGTTGTAATTCACATTTTCGATTTTCAAACACAGTATTAAATTGGGATAATGGATAACGATCCATATTCCGTTTTTTTTTTTTTTTTTTTTTTATTATATCAAAAAACAGGGAACTGCTTTTCTGTTCCAAACAAAAAGCGGATGGCCGTGACGTACAGAAGAGTTGTTATTTTTGTATTATCTACTTAGTATTTTGTTCTATCGTAGATAGGCTGTGATTTAAAGTTCAACCATAGTTGTGTAGATAGACAGACAAATTCTAGGTTCATTGTGTCCTTTGTTGTGTTTTGGAAAACAAACAAAATCTGAGGTGGTCTTTATTTTTAAGTTATTGTGCCATGATTTTACCAGTCCGGCCCACATTGGCTAAACAGAGAAGTTGGTCAACATTCAACTTAGACCTGGAAAGGGCTCGTTTGTGCCCATTTAATTTCACCTGCGTGAGGATTATGACTAATTCTTCATCTAAACGGGGAGCTATGAAGATCCCATCAGTTGGAATCCCATTAAGAGCAAACACTGTACAGTAAGTGAATATCTTTTAAATGTTCGTAGTTTGTATTTCTTGTTTAGCATTTGGCAATAGTGCTAATTGCTGGATCTGCTTATCACTCAGCTTTTAAAATTTGTAGCTCATTCTCCTAAATTCAGCCGCAAAAATATTAGGTTCTGGATAGTCAGTTGCCGTTGGCTCTCATAAAGTCTGCCATTATTAGTAGTTGTTGTTGAAGGAAATAGCATACGTGGTGATGAGTCTGTGAAATTTGTACGCCGCTGTATGCTTAAAATGCATAAATATTACATTTTGATACTAATGTATTAAAATATATATATGTATGTATATATATATATACATATATATATACACATATATATATATACAGAATGTATATAAAACTGAGTTTTTTTTAGAGCGCTTTATTGGCGGAATCGAGCAAATCTCAATACCTTCATTATTAGCTGACTTTTGCTAGCGTTTATTGAGGAATTAGAATGCATTAAAAAAAGCTATACCTGTGCTTGTCTTACATTAGGATTGTGAATGATAGACACAATTCCAAAATAAGTGCAGTTCCCTTTGAAGTTAGTCAACTCCACTCACCCTCCTCATCTTCGCTGTCGTCGTCCTCGTTGTCGTCATCTTGGTTATTGACATCCTCCTTCTCGCCTTCCTCCTGATTATTACAAAGTCATGTCCATGAATTGTTCTGTGACATTTATACCATTAATTGAAATAAACCTTGCAGTACACCAAGATAACCCCTTAATACCTCGGTTCCCAAAAAGCAGGGTACGTCTAAAGTCTATATATGAAGATATATGTTGCAGCCTACTGCCATAACAATATAAATAACATTATGTGTGGTATGTAAATGATAGAAGCATTTCAAAACAGTTTACAACAGCTCCTAATTTAGCTGCTGACATATGCAGTCACATATTGAGTCATATCCAGTTGTATTATTTTACTTTCTATTTACAGGTAATATTTGATTACTTCATGTTGAACCATGTTTTTTTTCTACACTTCGGTTAAAATATAATATGCACATATTTTTCTGTTGTTTGGATACTTAGCTAGTTGTGGACGACACTCCAAACTTGGGTATCAATCCAATACCAAGTAGTTACAGGGACAGTATCGGTCATATCTATTCTGATGCTGATAATTTAATGATCTTGAAAAACAAATATTTTTGATAAGTGGTGTAACAATACCAATTAAATATTCAAATTATTTCCAACTGTAGGCTCTGATTTAAACATGTGCGCAGAGTGTAACTCCACCCTTCTTAATAGAGTCCGTGTTAGTCGAGACCATCCATTTTTTGTTTGGAATAAAAAAAAAACCTAACACAAACATCTACTTTACCGGTTTGTTAGTTTAATAATTAAAAAACAAGAAACGGAAAGTTATTCATTATCCGTTATATATATATTGTCTTGCAAATTGTTGTATATTTTCGGATAATGTAGATCTGGACATTTGTCCTTCTTAATGGTTGATGCATACAAACAATGTTATTGTAAGTATTATATCAAACCCAAATTAAGCTCTGATTAGAATATATAATAATAATCCATCCATCCATCCATTTTCCACTGCTTGTCCCTCTCAGGGATGCGGGAAGACTGGAGCATATCAGAGCTGCACTCGGGTCCAAGGCAGGGTCCAAACTAGACAAGTATAATGCAAGTATTCCTTTCAAACGCAAAAAATAAGCAGTTGTCCTTAAAAGCATCCAGACTCCAACAAAGCAACATTTTAAAAAGGAAGAGGAAAAAGCAATAAATTCCCCAAAAATGAACAAATCAATACAATACTCTCAGCAGACAAAGGGCGGACAACAGTCTTCCTGGATAAACACACATACCACAAACAGATTGAAACCACGCTACAAGACAGCGACACATACTCACTGTAAATATGGAACTCGTTAATAAAGAACTCCAAAAATACACAAGAAAAACATGCCATTACAACCAATGATTGACAGCATAGCATCACCCAAATATAACTTATCAAAAGCTTTGGTTTGGGGGCGGCATAGCTCGGTTGGTAGAGTGGCCGTGCCAGCAACTTGAGGGTTGCAGGTTCGATTCCCGCTTGTGCCATCCTAGTTACTGTCGTTGTGTCCTTGGGCAAGACACTTTACCCACCTGCTCCCAGTGCCACCCACACTGGTTTAAATGTAACTTAGATATTGGGTTTCACTATGTAAAGCGCTTTGAGTCACTTGAGAAAAGCGCTATATAAATATAAGTCACTTCACTTTGGTTGAAATCATCAGCTCCCACTTCAGTAACACTAAACACCACTGCAAGAACTCCCAAAAGCTGTCAGAAGAACTGAAAAAACATAACTCTTAAAAAGAATGAAACATGCATATATCATTATGTCACCTCATTATTAAACAAGACAGAACCCTCAAGACATGCACAAACTTAAAAATAAATGACATTGCCACTTTACTGCAATTTGCCTCCAAACGAACATACTTCCAATACAACAGTGATTTCTAGACAGAAGGAAGGTTTCGCCATGGGAGATCCACTATTCCCCGTCATGAGCAATTTCTTCATGGAGGACTCCGTGAAAAAAATCCATTCAAACTGCACCGCCTTGGGAAGCATTACTGTATGTAGACGACATAATGGAAACAAAGACTGGACACAAGTTTTACAGATCACAAAGACAATAGACAGCACTGGTAACACAAAATGTACACATTAAGAAGAAACAAACCAGACAATAGCATTTCTGAACATGAACATATGCCACAAAGATGATGACAAAATTAAAACCTCAAAACCCACACATACGGACCAGAACTCCCTGGACATCAGAATCTCCTACAGCACAAACTCTCGGTAGTCAGAACCCTTTACAACCAGATTAACAGATTAAAAAGGACAGGCAAGAGAAATAAAAACATATACAACATGATCTCACATGCTGCCAATATTTAAGATGGTCCATAGAGAAAAGAAAACAACAAGCCAGACAGAAAAAAGACAGACGAGCAAAACAAAAAGAGGAAACTAGCACAGAAAATAAAGATACGATAACACTACCTAACAAAAACCATACAACAAACCATGAACACATTTCAAACAAGCACAGCAGTAAAACCACACAGAAAACTACAACAGCAACATGTACACCCAAAAGATAGTATAACACGAGATAGGAAATGTGACATAATCCATTAAATCACAAGCAAATCATGCAAAAAAACATATTGGAGAGACTAGACGAACTTCCAGCACCCGGAAAAAGAACACAAAAACAAATGCAGAAATGCAGAAAACTGTTTCAAAGTAGGGCTGGGCGATATTGGCTTTTATTAATATCGCAATATCTTTATGCCATATTGCGATATATATTACGATATTTTGCCTTGGCATTGAATGAACACTTGATACATATAATCACAACAGTATGATGATTCTGTGTGTCCACATTAAAACATTGTTCTTCATACTGCATTAATAAATGCTACTTTTAAACTTTCATGCAGAGAGGGAAATCACAACTAAGTCAATTGACCAAAACTGTATTTATTAAATACTCTTCATTCTCTCACGGGTGACTTTTTAAATGAAAGAACAAATTAATAGTGTTGCTACCTTTTTGTAGTAACACTTCTGCTGCATACTTTGCATATTGCTGTTGTCTGCTGAATATCTTCCCACTTGAAGCCAAACAACCACCATTATTTTGGGCATTTATTGATCTTCCTCCATTTGTGATCAGTTTCGCACCTTCTCTCTCTTGTATTGTCACAAGCTCTGCTCCGCTCTGCTTGTACAATCTGCCTCAGCTAACGTTAGCCATGCTGCTACCTCTCTGGTCGGCAAGAGCGTATGAAGCTAGACGCGCAACAGTATGTGACGTATGTAAGAAGGCGGCCTTATTTTCCGTCTCTGTGAGAAGAAGAGACGAGGAGGAGTGAACAACGCCAGTAATGTAATGCCCTCAGCTAAAAGCAACTGTGTGAGAATATATAATCGAATATTACAAAACAGTCATTTTATATATCCCACAGAGACAAATCTGCGATATATCGTTTGTATCGATATGTCGCCCAGCCCTATTTCAAAGTTTACCAGAACAAGATAACAAACAAAAAAAATCAGCTATAACAGACAACTGCATGAGGAGCAATCACCTCATGGACTGGAACCAGGGAAAATTCATAAGATCAGAGACAAATACAACAGATGGATGAAGGAGGTTATGGAAATCAGGAAGCGAGGGCCTGACCTCATCAACAGCGATGAGGGGCATACATGCTTTTTGCACAAATGAGACACTGTACTTCATTGGCGACGCCAGGACAGACAACAGATATGGCCGGGAACATTATTTTGAAAGTTTTCCCGACCCAGTCAGCTGTTCTTTGACACTTCAGACCAGAAAGGTAAAACAGCTCTGCCAGAGGCTGAAGTGTTAGCAGAAACTGTCAGCAGGTAAGAAACCTCTTACACAAAAAATTGTTGCCTGACCACATGAGTTTTGCACCTATTTTAGAAAACATCATGAACTCAATCGATGACACATTTAACGTCTTAATAAGCCCCCAACACACACTTTTAACCATTTCAAACATGACATACACACACGATGTACGTTTAACATGAAACAGGTACTAAAATCTTAAGAGTTCTCAATTGTACTGTAATATTTGCAATGTACTGAGGCTGCAGTAAATCAACCGCAAATCGGCGAGGGAACGCAAACACTTTTACTATAACACGTTTCAAGTCTCACCTCTCCACTAAGGCCCTCTTCTTCATTCTCCTCATCATCATCATCTTCTTCGTCGTCGTCTTCCTCATCTTCCGTTGCGCCATCTTCATCACAGTCCTCCTCGTCTAACGCTGTGTGAAACAATTGGTTTTCACATGAATGGTGTACACTCGATATGTTCCCAACAAGATTTTATGTTGCCGATTCAGATCATCCATGAGTGAAATGGGCAAATACCAATACCGATCACATGTATTGGATGTACATTTTTTCCACTTTATTTCTAGTGAGTGCTATTGGCAGTTTCACAATATTGACACAATATTTAAATTAGTCCCTTATTCTCTTTTATTACAGTGGGGCAAAAAAGTTTTTAGTCAGCCACCGATTGTGCAAGTTCTCCCACTTAAAATGATGACAGAGGTCTGTAATTTTCATCATAGGTACACTTCAACTGTGAGAGACAGAATGTGAAAAAAAAATCCAGGAATTCCCATTGTAGAAATTTTAAAGAATTTATTTGTAAATTATGGTGGAAAATAAGTATTTGGTCAACCATTCAAAGCTCTCACTGATGGAAGGAGGTTTTGGCTCAAAATCTCACGATACATGGCCCCATTCATTCTTTCCTTAACACGGATCAATCGTCCTGTCCCCTTAGCAGAAAAACAGCCCCAAAGCATGATGTTTCCACCTCCATGCTTCACAGTAGGTATGGTGTTCTTGGGATGCAACTCAGTATTCTTCTTCTTCCAAACACGACAAGTTGAGTTTATACCAAAATGGATACATGGATGATACAGCAGAGGATTGGGAGAATGTCATGTGGTCAGATGAAACCAAAATAGAACTTTTTGGTATAAACTCAACTCGTCGTGTTTGGAGGAAGAAGAATACTGAGTTGCATCCCAAGAACACCACACCTACTGTGAAGCATGGGGGTGGAAACATCATGCTTTGGGACTGTTTTTCTGCTATGAGGACAGGACGAATGATCCGTGTTAAGGAAAGAATGAATGGGGCCATGTATTGTGAGATTTTGAGCCAAAACCTCTTTCCATCAGTGAGAGCTTTGAATGGTTGACCAAATACTTATTTTCCACCATAATTTACAAATAAATTCTTTAAAATTCCTAAAATGTGAATTCCTGAATTTTTTTTCCACATTCTGTCTCTCACAGTTGAGGTGTACCTATGACGAAAATTACAGACCTCTGTCATCATTCTAAGTGAAAGAACTCACACAATCTGTGGCTGACTAAATACTTTTTTGCCCCACTGTACATACATTTGTTTGAGCAAAAAAAAGAGTCTAGTACACAAAAACTAAATAAAAAATTGGTAGTTCAACCTGAAAGGTGTCAAACTTACCATCATCATCTTCATCATCATATTCCCAGCCTTCGGAATAAAACTCGGTGTCCGAATCCGGTGCCTCTTTGTCGTTTTTGTCGTATCCGTCCAAATACATGAGATGTGGTATCAGCTTGAAAACACTTTCTCTATAGTCGCTCAGGTTTGTTACATCACAGTTCCAGAAGTCGAGGCTTTTCAGGGTCCTCAGTTCCTTCTGTCAGAAGAAAGACTTATGACCAATCATTTTATATACATGCACTGCTTCCCATAGATGTATTTATAAAGACAGAAAGTAGGGATTGGTAATAATGGCCTAAAATTTATTTTGCACGACCATATACATTACTTTTGCCTCCTTGTTTGGTATATAAATGATAAACGAAGCATTTCAAAATGGGTCAAAGGGCTCCTAATTTATCTAGTTATGTATGCAGTAACTAAAGGTAGGGGAAATAATCAACCATCTGCCGGTGGACCTTGTGTCTCTGCGCACTCTACATTACCATGCGACAGGTGGCGGGTGATTATCGATTAGTAAATGTCAATAATACATTTTTTTATTTATATATTGTAAATAAAGTAATGCAGACAGTTCTAAAATTTGGCTGACTGCAGCGAGCCACATCACCAAGTGATCTGACCAACTCCTTTAAATTAGGGCACTACTTCAGGTTTTGCACATACAGTATTTCCATTAATTTAGTAAATAGTATAATTATTTTAACTGTTTATTTTGTTTTTTAAAGTTGCAAGTGATAAACGCTTATTTAGTGAAACGAAAATAAGTTTTAATTTATTAATATATATAAATTACAGAACCATCAATAATTGATTTTTAATCGATTTGTAGTTCCCGAATCGTGAAGTGCCTAAATATTCCCACCTCTAGCAGTAACATATTGCATAATTTCCTGTTATTATTTTGTCAAAACTATTATTAATCTACTTGCTAATTTACTGTTAATATCTGGTAACTTTCTGTTGTAGCATGTTCCATCTAGACTTCTGTTAAAATGTAACAAGTACTTATTAATTTGTTTTTTGGATACTCTATATTAGTTTTGGGCGATACTACCCACATTTTTAGTATTGTAGTAGTTACAGGGGAAGTATTGTTCATATCAATGCTGATATGGATATTTCAAATTTTCAAGACCATTGAATCATTACATTTTTGATCACATTTATAAATCAGACAAAAACACAAGATGGCTTTACAACAATACTCAAATATTACAATTTATTTAAACTATTCTCTCATATTAGATACAATATGTCGAGTAAAATAAAGCCAACGGTGCAAAAATAACTAGACGTACGCAAAAACTTCCATTGGCTCTTATTTAAATCCTTTGATTTTTTTTACCTTAAAAGGGAACTTATTATGCAAAATCAACTTGTCTCACCTACTGGTATTTGCTTTTGTGTATTTGTGATTGGCCCAAAATGTTGAAATCAAACCGGGGAGTCATTGCAGGGATATTTATAAAATAATATTGCCTTCCATCATACTTCCTTTCATAAGAGTCGTTTAAAATTTGGAGAAGGCACTACCGGCTCACAAGCTGATGAAGGATCACCTCACATTGCTAGTTTGTGCTAACGCTGGGGGTCACCATGCAAAGCCACTGCTCTTTAATCACTCCGAAACTCCCAGACTGTTCAACAATGCCACAAATATTTGGAGACGCAAGGTCAAAAGGTTTAATTTTTTTTTGTTTTCTGAGCGCACAAACAAGACTTTTGTGTTGACATTTAAAGGCCTACTGAAACCCACTACTACCGACCACGCAGTCTGATAGTTTATATATCAATGATGAAATATTAACATTGCAACACATATGCCAATACGGCCTTTTTAGTTTACTAAATTGCAATTTTAAATTTCTCGCAAAATGTCCTGTTGAAAATGACGTGTGCATTTGATGTCACCAGTTGTAGCGGACATTTTTTTCCAGCCCGATCCAAGCTATAAGTAGTCTGCTTTAATCGCATAATTACACAGTATTTTGGACATCTGTGTTGCTGAATCTTTTGCAATTTGTTCAATTAATAATGGAGAAGTCAAAGTAGAAAGATGGAGGTGGGAAGCGGTGTATGGCAGCTGACTTTAGCAACACAAACACAGCCGGTGTTTCCTTGTTTAAAATTCCCGAAGGTGAAGCTTTACTATGGAACAGAGCGGTCAAGCATACATGGTTCCCGACCACATGTCAAACGGCAGGTTTCGGTGAGAAAATTGTGCTAATAAGTCGGCTCTTCCCATAGACATGAGCGGAGCTTGCGTCCTCCTGCAGCTGTGGACTATTACCTCCTCCCACCGGAGACACTGGCGGTCACCACACCTGTGGCCACACCCCTCCGACTTTCAGGTACCATATAATCTCACAAAACACTAGTAACACAATAAGCAGATAAGGGATTTTCCAGGATTATCCTAGTAAATGTGTCTAAAAACATCTGCATCGCTCTCACTGCCCTCGCCTTTTTTTTTTGTTTGTTTTTCTAGTCCTTAACTCTCACTATCCTCATCCACGAATCTTTCATCCTCGCTCAAATTAATGGGGAAATTGTCGCTTTCTCGGTCCGAATCGCTCTAGCTGCTGGTGGCTATGATTGTAAACAATGTGAGGATGTGAGGAGCTCTACAACCAGTGACATCACGCGCACATCGTCTGCTACTTCCGGTAAAGGCAAGGCTTTTTTATTAGCGACCAAAAGCTGCAAACTTTATTGTTGATGTTCTCTACTAAATCCTTTCAGCAAAAATATGGCAATACCGCGAAATGATCAAGTATGACACATAGACTGGACCTGCTATCCCTGTTTAAATAAGAAAATCTAATATCAGTAGGCCTTTAAGCTTGGTGTAATGTTATTTGGATAAAGAGATTGAGCCATTAACCCCTCAATATATTGGTTTAAAATATATATGTACAGTATACTCTACACAAAAAAGTGTCTTCAAAGTGTACAGTTTTACAAAAATAGGGACTTTGTTGTCGAGGCAAGAACTATTTATGTTTACACTGTTTCTTATGGGGAACTCTGCTTCACTATACATTTTTTTAGTCTGCAAACAATTTTCAAAAACCAAATAAGTTTGTAAATTGAGGTTCCACTGCACTAAATACTCCATAACCACAAACACATTACAACTTCAACTGTGTTTTATGAGTGACAAAGCACATTTACAGTTGCAGTGTTTTTTGAATAGACGCGTATTGAGCCAAGGCAAAATATTTTACAGGTGTATACACAGGTTAATTATGTTTGCTATCTAGTGGAAGAGCATTTAGTTGTCACTATACTGTACTAAAAAAATCGAAACAAAATTATTTTTTTCATTGTAAACAAATACTTTTCGGACCAATTAATGTAAACTGGATAATTTCCTGCAGCACAGCTGGACTCTCACAGCTCAACATGCATAGAAACGTATGTTTAAAACGAATGAGCGCAAACAGCAACAATAACTACCATTCGGCTGCATGTTTCAGCCATGTTAAAGTCACAACTCACCAATGGTTCAATGGAGCTGATGTCTTTTATCTTGTTGGCACTGAGGTTAAGATGTGTGAGATTGGGGCATTTCTCTGCCAACACTTCCAACCCTCCGGAGATCATATTTTCACTGAGTTCAAGCTGGGGATAACGTAAGCAATCAAAACATGCGCACACCCTCTCGCAGCATTGGTGTAACCAGGAGAAAAGCAAACCTTCTTGAGTTTTTTGAGCTTTGGAAAGTGGGCCACTGTCGTCAAGCCAACCCTGATTGTGCTCAGCAATTCCAGCTCCTCAAATTCATCCGTTAGACCTTCGATTTTGCCTTCATTGGAGACACAATAATCCAGCACAAGTTTTTTCACCTAAAGAGGAGACAAATCACAATTGTGTCGGTTTAGTTTTTCTTAGCGTTATTGCTCAAGCAAGCACAAGGCGAACGTGCAAACACCACACACAAATATTTTAACGAAAATTCCCTCCCGGTTCTCCAGACTGTAAGCTTGGCGTGTTAATGCTAACTACTACATTTTGTGAACAAACAGCGAAGAAAAGACAGGACGCTTCTGCTTAGTGTGGTAGAAGACAGGTTGATGCTGGAATCATTTTATTTAGCATTGAACAGGGAGTCACTGTGCACACGTTTTGCTTTTAAACAACCTATTCAAATCATATTATTAGTGATTTAATTTTAAAACAAGTATAGTGATGCATGGTTGGTCATGGTTTAAATTCATAACCAACGACTGTTTATTGTCAGTATCAAGATTATGTTTTTAATGATTTCTGCTGGTGGTGTGCCTTTGGATTTTTTCAATGAAATAAATGTATGTCACAAGACCTTACAAACTGCTGTTTGTAAGTTGGGCAGATGGATTTTCATATTGGTGATTAGGGCTGCAACAACTACTCGATTATATGTATATATATGTATATATATATATATATATATATATATATATATATATATATATATATATATATATATATATATATATATATATATATATATACATATATATATATATATACATATATATATACATATACATATATATATGTACACATACATATATATATACACACATATACATATATATGTATATGTATATATATATATATACACATATACATATATATATATATATGTATATATATATATATACACACATATACATATATATACACATATATGTATATGTATGTATATATATATATATATATATATATATATATATATATATATATATATATATATGTGTGTGTATATATATAAATATATATATATACACACAAATATACATATATACATATATATATATATATATATATATATATATATATATATGAAATACTCGAGTTGGTCAATTGTAGCTGTAAATATACTCCTCCCCTCTTAACCACGCCCCCCGCGCCAGCCACGCCTCCGCCCCACCCCCCGAAATCGGAGGTCTCAAGGTTGGCAAGTATGTTTGTGAGTAAGAAGGAAAGCTAAAGCCGATTAGTAAACGTTCATTCTTCTTTTACGACGAACCGACAAAGACAGGCTCGATTTGCTTCTATTATAATATATTTTATATACATATGTCTTCGTTTGTGTCGAAACAACGCGGCGTTCGAAGTGCCTTTGCACGGCATTAAAATGGCGGCGTGTCCTGGTTGGAAATAAACAGCACACAAGCCATTTGGTGTTTTGCAATGGCAGATGTTACGTATATCAAAAAAATACCAAGTCGTACACGGAGGATACCTGCCTGTTAGTCCCGATAAGAGGATGTTAATGTGGGCGGATAATGTCGCTGTTTCGACGGTGTGAGTGCTAAGTTACACGATGTTTAGCGTGACAAGAAACCCAATAACAGGACTATGGAGGTGTCGGGTGGTGTTAGCACTTGGAGTTTAATGGACTCTCGCAGAATTTAAAAAAAAAAAAGTTACTATTATGGCTTCTCATGCTGTTCGCCTTGTTTGCACGGTGGCGCTTCACACTTTTTAAATAGTCTCTTATGACAGGCGCACCTGTCACTTGTCAAGGTGTCGGCGTCGATGTCGGCTTCACCCTCACTTGACAAACTTCGGAGCACCACCACGACCAAGGTAACACATCAACGCTGTCTTCCCGCCTCCGTCATTCGGGGGAGACTCGGATGTTAACTTACGTCTTTCGGTGTGCGGTTCCGCAGTTCTAGAAGGATTCTTTTCTTCATCTCCATCCTGGATCAGGGCGCCCCTTAGACACACACTTGGAATAATTAACGCTAAAAAAAAAAAAATAATCTCCCTGGCACCTCCGGAGCGAGGCTGCTGCGCTTCATTCAAACTTGATCCGCTAAAGTGGGCGGGAGCGCGGGGTGCAGATTGACGTTACTACCGACCAATGAGAGGCGTCTACTCCAGCGGGCGCTGAGAGACGCATGGACCAGCCAATGACGTGGAAGCTATAAACTGGGTGGGGTGTTTGTTGACACAGAAACGATAGCCCAAGTCAGTGGTTCTCAAATGGGGGTACTTGAAGGTATGCCAAGGGCAGTGGTTCTTAACCGAACCCCACCATTTTAGTATACGCATTCACCGAACCCTTATTTAGTGAAAAATATATACATATATATTTTTTCAAATTCAAGACAAAATACCGTAATTTTCGGACTATAAGTCGCAGTTTTTTCATAGTTTGGCCAGGGGTGCGACTTATACTCAGGAGCAACTTCCATCCATCCATCTTCTTCCGCTTATCCGAGGTCGGGTCGCGGGGGCAACAGCCTAAGCAGGGAAACCCAGACTTCCCTCTCCCCAGCCACTTCGTCTAGCTCTTCCCGGGGGATCCCGAGGCGTTCCCAGGCCAGCCGGGAGACATAGTCTTCCCAACGTGTCCTGGGTCTTCCCCGTGGCCTCCTACCGGTTGGACGTGCCCTAAACACCTCTCTAGGGAGGCGTTCGGGTGGCATCCTGACCAGATGCCCGAACCACCTCATCTGGCTCCTCTCGATGAGGAGCAGCGGCTTTACTTTGAGCTCCTCCCGGATGGCAGAGCTTCTCACCCTATCTCTAAGGGAGAGCCCCGCCACACGGCGAAGGAAACTCATTTCGGCCGCTTGTACCCGTGATCTTATCCTTTCGGTCATGACCCAAAGCTCATGACCATAGGTGAGGATGGGAACGTAGATCGACTGGTAAATTGAGAGCTGTGCCTTCCGGCTCAGCTCCTTCTTCACCACAACGGATCGGTACAACGTCCGCATTACTGAAGACGCCGCACCGATCCGCCTGTCGATCTCACGATCCACTCTTCCCCCACTCGTGAACAAGACTCCTAGGTACTTGAACTCTCCACTTGGGGCAGGGTCTCCTCCCCAACCCGGAGATGGCATTCCACCCTTTTCCGGGCAAGAACCATGGACACGGACTTGGAGGTACTGATTCTCATTCCGGTCGCTTCACACTCGGCTGCGAACCGATCCAGTGAGAGCTGAAGATCCTGGCCAGATGAAGCCATCAGGACCACATCATCTGCAAAAAGCAGAGACCTAATCCTGCGGTCACCAAACCGGAACCCCTCAACGCCTTGACTGCGCCTAGAAATTCTGTCCATAAAAGTTATGAACAGAATGGGTGACAAAGGACAGCCTTGGCGGAGTCCAACCCTCACTGGAAATGTGTTCGACTTACTGCCGGCAATGCGGACCAAGCCCTGGCACTGATCATACAGGGAGCGGACCAACACAATAAGACAGTCCGATACCCCATACTCTCTGAGCACTCCCCAGGAGCGACTTATGTGTGAAATTACTAACACATTACCGTAAAATATCAAATATTTTATTTAGCTCATTCACGTAAGAGACTAGACGTATACGATTTCATGGGATTTAGCGAGTGATAGATTGTTTGGTAAACGTATAGCATGTTCTATATCAGGGGTAGGGAACCTATGGCTCTAGAGCTAGATGTGGCTCGTTTGATGACAGCACCTGGCTCTCAGATAAATCTTAGCTGACATTGCTTAACACGATAATTAATGAATAATTCCGCTGGTAAATACAGTGTCAAAATTATGTTCAAAATATAAAACATTCTCATGCATTTTCATCCATCCATCCGGTTTCTACCGCACCTGTTCAAGAATTCGCATTAATGGTAAGAAATATTTGATTTATTTTTGGTTAGCCTCAGAATAACAATGTTATTAAAAAGAATAAAAGACTTATTATACTCTAAAAATGTTGGTATTTCTTAAAAATGCAGGTATAAAAAAATTATATGGCTCTCACGGAAATACTTTCAAAAATATTTGGCTTGTATGGCTCACTCAGCCAAAAAGGTTCCCGACCCCTGTTCTATATGTTATAGTTATTTGAATGACTCTTACCATAATATGTTACGTTAACATACCAGGCACCTTCTCAGTTGGTTATTTATGCGTCATATAACGTAAACTTATTCAGCCTGTTGTTCAGTATTCTTTATTTATTTTAAATTGCCTTTCAAATGTCTATTCTTGGTGTTGGCTTTTATCAAATACATTCCCCCCAAAAAATGCGACTTATATTTGTTTTTTTCCTTCTTTATTATGCATTTTCGGCAGGTGCGACTTGTACTCCGGAGCGACTTATACTCCGAAAAATACGGTAGTATGTTTTTGGTAAGACTTTAATATGGGAAACATATTCTAAGTAACAAAGACTTCATTTAGAGTTATTTGGCCACTAGGGGAACATATTCTAAGCAGTAAAGACTTAGTTTACAGTTATTTGGTTAGGGTCAGGGTTAGAGAGTTAGGGTTATAATAAGGCCATGCCGAATAAGGAATTAATAAGTACTTAATAATGACTTGTTAAGAGCCAATATGTTACTAATTTGCATGTTAATAAGCAACTAATTAATGGTGAATATGTTCCCCATGCTAAAGTGTTACTATGTTTTTTTTTACTGGAGCACACAATGAACCGTGCATGAACATCACCTTGTTCAAAAAACAAAACCAACACATTGCATAAACTCACAACAAATTACACACCTGCAAATCAGTCAGGTGATAGGGGGAAGTTTGTATTTACACGATGAGTCGGGTGTGTTTTGACCTCCGCCGAACCCCTGAGGCCGACTCACCGAACCCCCAGGGTTCGATCGTACCCAGGTTAAGAACCACTGGCCTAGGGGTGTGTGGCATTTTTTTTTTAAATAGTCTAAAAATTGTAACATTTCAAAAATCCTTTATAAATATATTTTTTGAATAATACTTCAACAAAATATGAATGTAGGTTCATAAACTGTGAAAAGAAATGCAACAATGCAATATTCAGTGTTGACAGCTAGATTTCTTGTGGACATGTCCCATGAATACTGATGTTAAAGATTTCTTTTTTTGTAAAGAAATGTTTAGAATTAAGTTCATGAATCCGGATGGATCTCTATTACAATCCCCAAAGAAGGCACTTTAAGTTGATGATTACTTCTATGTGTAGAAATCTTTTTTTATAATTGAATCATTTGTTTATTTCTCAACAAGATTTTAGTTATTTTTATATCTTTTTTTCAAAATAGTTAAAGTACCAATGATTGTCACATACACACTAGGTGTGGTGAAATGTGTCCTCTGCATTTGACCCATCCCTTTGTTCACCCCCTGGGAATTATTTTTGGTGATTTGACCCCCAATTCCAACCCTTGATGCTGAGTGCCAAGCAGGGAGGTAATGGGTCCCATTTTTATAGTCTTTGGTATGAACTCACGACCTACCGATCTCAGGGTGGACACTCTAACCACTAGTCCAGTGGTTCTCAACCTTTTTTCAGTGATGTACCCCCTGTGAACATTTTTTTAATTCAAGTACCCGCTATTCAGAGCAAATCATTTTTGGTTGAAAAAAGGAGATAAAGAAGTAAAATACAGCACTATGTCATCGGTTTCTGATTTATTAAATTGTAAAACTGTGCAAAATATTGCTCATTCGTAGTGGTCTTTCTTGAACTATTTGGAAAAAAAGATATAAAAAATAACTAAAAACTTGTTGAAAAATAAGCAGGTGATTCAGTTATAAGATTTCTACACATAGAAGTAATCATCAACTTAAAGTGCCCTCTTTGGGGATTGCAATAGATATCCATCTGGATTCATGAACTTAATTCTTAACATTTCTTCACAAAAAAAAAAAAAATCTTTAACAGCAATATTTACGGAACATGTCCCAAAAAATTCTAGCTTTCAAGACTGAATATTGCATTGTTGCATTTCTTTTCACATTTTATGAACTTACATTCATATTTTCTTGAAGTATTATTCAATAAATACATCTATTAAGGATTTTTTAATTGTAGCTATTTTTAGAATATGTTTGAAAAATCTCATGTACCCCTTGGCATACCTTCAAGTACCCCTAGGGGTACGCGTACCCCCATTTCAAAAACGCTGACTTATGCCAGTAAATTGGGCCTAGTGTGTGAATGTGAGTGTGAATGTTACGTTATGTTACGTCTCGCCTCGATTACTTTAACGTATTATTTTCAGGTCTCCCCATGTCTAGCATTAAAAGATTACAGTTGGTACAAAATGCGGCTGCTAGACTTTTGACAAGAACAAGAAAGTTTGATCATATTACGCCTGTACTGGCTCACCTGCACTGGCTTCCTGTGCACTTAAGATGTGACTTTAAGGTTTTACTACTTACGTATAAAATACTACACAGTCTAGCTCCAGCCTATCTTTGCTGATTGTATTGTACCATATGTCCCGGCAAGAAATCTGCGTTCAAAGGACTCCGGCTTATTAGTGATTCCTAAATCCCAAAAAAAAGTCTACGGCCTATAGAGCCTTTTCTGTTCGGGCTCCAGTACTCTGGAATGCCCTCCCGGTAACAGTTCGAGATGCTACCTCAGTAGAAGCATTTAAGAACTCATTTGTATAGTCTAGCCTTTAAATAAACCCCCTTTTTAGACCAGTTGTTCTGCCGTTTCTTTTCTTTTTCTCCTCTGTCCCACTCTTCCTTGTGATGGGGGTCCGGTCCGATGGCCATGGATGAAGTACTGGCTGTCCAGAGTCGGGACCCTGGATGGACCGCTCGTCCAGAGTCGGGACTCAGGATGCACCGCTCGCCTGTGTGTCGGCTGGGGACATCTCTGCGCTGCTGATCCGCCTCCGCTTGGGATGGTTTCCTATTGGCTCCACTGTGGACGGGACTCTAGCTGCTGTGTTGGATCCGCTTTGGACTGGACTCTCGCGGCTGTGTTGGATCCACTATGGATTGAACTTTAACAGTATCATGTTAGACCCGCTCGACATCCATTGCTTTCGGTCCCCTAGAGGGGGGGGGTTGCCCACTTATGCGGTCCTCTCCAAGGTTTCTCATAGTCATCATTGTCACCGACGTCCCACTGGGTGAGTTTTCCTTGCCCTTATATGGGCCCTACCGGGGATTTCGTAGTGGTTTGTGTTGTGGTTTGTGCAGCCCTTTGAGACACTAGTGATTTAGGGCTTTATAAATAATCATTGATTGATTGATTGATTGAATGTTGTCTATCTGTGTTGGCCCTGTGATGAGGTGGCGACTTGTCCAGGGTGTACACCAACTTCCACCCGATTCACCAGCGACCCCAAAGGGAATAAGCGCTAGAATATGGATGGATAGATGTGGACCGCCAAAAGCTGGAAGTAATATAAGTCAATAAAATATTTTCTAAATGTATTTGTTATATTCAATTAGACAGGAAAAAATACTGTATATTAGTAAAATTTGATACCACAAATTTTCTTTCTGATGCGATACCAAGGGAAAATCATGGTTGGTATCAGCGATACCAATTCTGTGTGCAAACATACTATGTATGGTCAAATTAAAAAAAAGTTGTGTAATTCAAATAACATGTCTTATAGCATAAATAATACAAGACAGTTATTTATTGAAGTAGCGGCGTGAGTAACAATTCAGTCAAGCTAAGAAAACCGGACAAAATCATACAAAATACACAATAGTGTTCAAACAATAAAAAAGGAAATCATTAAAATAATAATAGCATGCATTATTATACCAATAGCAACAAATCATTCACAATTCAGTTACATGAACATGTTAAAGTGAAAATAATGAGCATGCAAACACTCAACAAAAGCATATGGGAGTTGTATCAATGCTCAATGTAAATATAACTCCTTAACTTATTTACGGTGGGACTGTTTTAAACGTCATCAAGTGTGAGCAAAATGTACCAAATAAATGGTTTGCTCTTTGTGTAAGTTTATAGTGCACGATTGTGCTGATTCCCAAAGCCATGTATGTTATGAGAATGAATATACATGCAAAAGGGTTAGTGTACCACAAGAGGGGGATATATATTAAGAAGACAAAACATGGTGTTTTGTGTTGTTTTGGCTGTAGCTAAAGCAGATATAAATAGCTTATCAAAGTGATAAGAAAAAACAAAGTCATAAAACAGATTAGCCAATCTCCAGACAAACTTCAGTAATAGGATTGACCTTTAAAGCTGTGTAACTTTTTTACTTGCTTAATCACTTAGAGAAGTAGTTTGACTTAATGATTAGGAAAATGTCATCCACCCTGAACAACCTCAGCAAAAAAAAAAAAAAATCCAAACTGTGATGTTAAAAGAAAAGCAATTATATACATCAGGGCTATTCAACAGGCGGCCCGGGAGCCAAATCGGGACCGGGAATGACACCACAAAGTTCAGTTCAAAGGTTGTGAGACAAATATGTTTGATACCTACAAATACCTACTAACACAAGACTGCCCCGTTTTGGTGTAGAGCATGGGTGTCAAAATTTGGCCCGCCGTGTAATTCCATTTGGCCCTTGAGGCAATATTAAATTAACATTAGAGCTGGCCCGCGGGTATTATACAGTGGCGGTGTCGCTGTATCACTGCATTCAACGCTAATTCTCATACTTGCCAACCCTCCTGATTTTCCCAGGAGACTCGTGAATTTCAGTGCCTCCCCCCTGAAAATCTCCCGGGGCAACCTTTCTCCCAAATTTCCACTCGGACAACAATATCGGGGGCATGCCTTAAAGCAGGGGTCGGGAACCTTTTTGACTGAAAGAGCCAAGAAGCCAAATATTTTAAAATGTATTTACTTAAGAGCCATATAATATTTTTTTAACACTGAACACAACTAAACGCGTGCATTTTTAAGTAAGACCAACATTTCTAGAGTATAATAGGTCTCTTATTCTTTGTAATAACATTGTTATTCTGAAGCTAAATGTGGAGGGGTCGTGGCCTGCGGGCCTGCAGCAAAGCGGGGTGTTGCCAGGATCGGCCTTGAAATCAGCAACAGGTGTGTAGAAGGCCCACCTGGGCCTTGTTATCTAATCATCTGTCGCTCTGTTATAAACAGCAGCCAGGAGGAGGGACGGGGTTGGGGCTGGAGCCAGAGCGTGAGCGAGAACAAAAGAGAAAAAGACAATTGCTGGAAAGCAACTGAGAGACTAACTGAAAAATAAAACAATATTGTAACCCTGAAACAGGCTCTTATGTCGGTGCTTGGTGGTCTGAAGAAAACCCCCAGGAGGGCAAGCCCCACACTAACCAATAATAAATAAATAACTTCTTACCTTTGATGCAACTTCTTGAACAGGTGCGGTAGAAAACGGATGGATGGATTAAAAATGCATGAGAATGTTTTATATTTTGAACGTTATTTTTAACACTGTGATTACTTATCGTGTTAAGCAATGTCAGCTCAGATTTATCAGAGAGCCAGATGCAGTCATCAAAAGAGCCACATCTGGCTCGCGCGCCATAGGTTCCCTACCCCTGCCTTAAAGGTACTGCTTTTAGCGTCCTCTACAAACTGTCGTCACGTCCGCTTTTCCTCCATACAAACAGCTAGCCGGCACAGTCACGTAATGTATGCGGCTTCTACACACATACACAAGTGAATGCAAGGCATACTTGGTCAACAGCCATACAGGTCACACTGAGGGTGGCCGTATAACACTGTTACAAATATGCGCTACACTGTGAACCCACACCCAACAAGAATGACAAACACATTTCGGGTGAACATCCGCACCGTAACACAACATAAACAAAACAGAACAAATACCCATGACCCCCTTGCAGCGCTAACAGGACGCTACAATATACACCCCCGCTACCAACAAAACTCGATTTTGCATGTCACTATAAAGTTATATAAGCCTTGTTTGTTCAATATTCAATGCAAAACTTGTTTGGGTCCCTATTAAAAGGTTAATTTGTTGCTATTTTTCGAATATTTAAAAAAAAAATCTCACGTACCCCTTGGCATACCATGTAGTACCCCCAGGGGTACGCGCACCCCATTTGAGAACCACCGGTCTAGACTAGCTGTATGTACATATTGCATCATTATGCCTCGTTTGTAAGCATATTTCAGCTGATTTAATTGCCTTTACTTATGTCCTCTGTGTATTTAATTTATATGTGCTTGTCTCGTGACACATTATCTGTATGTAATATTGGCTGCATTTCTCATAGTTGTTTGTGTGCCATGTTGTTCCAGACCATAGCAAACGTTACCCAGCTTGCAAAGATTGTAATAAATCAATCAGAAGACAGCCTGCCAGTAATTTCTAAAAGTTATCTCATCCTATGAGAAGCCTTCATTTTACTACTGATTTCCAATGTTGCAAAAATGTGTAGAATAAAAATTAAAATACAAGATTTGCTTCAACGTTTGATGGTAGGCTAATATAGCTAATATACCGTATTTCCTTGAATTGCCGCAGGGTATATAGTATGTACCTGCCTTGAATTACTGCCGGGTCAAACTCGCTTCGCAAAATAATTAGTGCATGCTTAGTATTACCGCCTGGTCAAACTCGTGACATCATGACTGAGTGACACTTCCCCTGTCATCATTTTCAAAATGGAGGAGGCTGATTTCAGTACCGGTAATTTCAAATCGCATAAAGGGAAGAAGATTAAAGAGCTATTCAATAGGATTTAAGGTCCAAGCTTACATCACACTCATATTTTTACGGCATGCCTTTGGTAAGTGCCGGAGTGAGAAGAGGTTTTAAAATAATTAGCGCATGCTTACTTTTACCGCATGCCTTTGGTAAGCGCAGGAGTGAGAAGAGGTTTTAAATTAATTAGTGCCCCGGCGGCAAATCAAGGAAATACGGTAGACACTTTCATCATGTGTTGCCTTCATTATAAGACTTATTTATAAGGCTTTTATTTTTTTTGTGGCTCCAGACAGATTAATTTTTTGTACTTTTGGTCAAATATGGCTTTTTCTACATTTTGAGTTGCCGACCCCTGGTCTAGGTCTTCTCTTTTTCATCATTTGGGATAATAAACTGGTGGTCCCGAGTGCAGCAGATTTTTATACGGGAGGTCTGTCACAGACATGACAGCCCTTTTGCAGAAGGTCCTTTTAAAAACAGCACAGCAGGGTTCTCCTTTAAAGCAGAACTGCACTTTTTTTTTAGAATGTTGCACAGTCATTATGAGAGAGAAGAACATATGTCTTTTTTTATTTTTTTTATTTTAGGGTGAATAAAAACACTTGGAAGATACGGCTGTCGCCGTTGTAGCCTTCGAAGCTCTGTAAAACAACTTTAAAACCCTCCATCAATGTTTTATATACACACTGCAATGTTTGTTTATAATGTAGTAACAGACACGTTCATTACAATATGTAATGTGTTCAATATTTACCAAATTTTAATAATTTTAATAATTGCTACGACTGATCTTTCAGCGCAATTATTACGGTTTCCATAGCAGCGCACTTCCAACTTCAGGTGTTCCTACTTCCGGAAACAAACGCAAGTGTGTTCAAATTATGGCAGACTTGGTAACAGACAACAAAAACGAATGACGATTTACAACCTTATCTTTTTGAAGCTGAATATAAGGAGGATGAACTGCTGCTTCTAGAAGCCAGCACAAAGGAAGGGTGAGACTTTGTAGGAGACGGAAGCCGGGAGAGTGAAGGTTGGTGTGTCCTGAAGCTGCAAAATGTGGAACTTGAAGCCATGCTATTTCGACATAAATTGAGTGCTTACCCAAATAAACCGGAAAGAGCGAGAACAAACACACAACTGTCCATTGTGTGAGTCACACTCATGATACACGCTGAACATCACCGTTCAACTACAGTGGGTATGCTGTCTGGCTAGCTGTGTAGAAACAAAATATAAAATGTGGGCTAATACTTTACAGATACTGTATTATGATTGTCCATGTTTTTCAGTTCATATGGATTGGTGTCCTATTGCAATGTGTTGTGCATTACAAGCTCAAACGTGTTCTGTGTTGGTGTCGAAGCTAACTTATCTCTTTCCGTAGCTAGATTTTACGGCAAATACCAAAGCATGCGGATGTGTTACTACGCCAGAAAAATGAAACAAAGAGAAGTTAGGATTTACACATTTATCTTTACAAATGTATCTTTTTGAAGCTGAACAGAAGGAGTACGAACTGCTGCTTGTAGAAGCCAACACAAAGGAAGGGTGAGCCTTTTTAGGAGACGGAAGCCGAGAGAGTGAGGTTGGCGGGACTTGAAGCTGCAAAATGTGGAACTTGAAACCATGTGATTTCGACATAAATTGAGTGCTTACCCAAATAAACTGGAAAATGTGTCCTCGGCCAGCTAGAACGAACACACAACTGTCAGGTACTGTTATGTGGTTGTTCATGTTTTTCAGTCAATACAGATTGATCGCATTGTGTGGTGCATTACAAACTCAAACTTGTTTCATGTTTACGTAGAAGCAAGCTTATCTCTTTCCGTAGCTAGCATTTACGGAAAATAGCAAATCATGTGGATGTGTTTCTACGCTAAAAAGTTCCTCAGTGTTCGCTCCTACAATAAGATTTTCGCTACAGCTTGGTTATTATACAGGTTATGTATAATAATGAAGTATTGTTAATGGTTTTTAAATACATTTTTAACGTGATTTAAGATGTAAAATTGATTCATCCCATTAGCTGCATTTCTAGCCACCAAGAATTAGCCGATTTTTACATGTTAGAAAGCGAAAAAAACATAACCTTTTATTTTCTTGTGTCTCATGTTGATTGTAAATGATATGCAAAATTCTCCAAAAAAGTGCAGTTCCTCTTTAAGCCTGTCAAAACAAATAGACCAATATCATTTATCTACTTCAGAGGGTTCTACGGAATATACAAACTCAGACTAATTGTTAAGAGAGAAGTCCAGCCCCCCGTTCATAGCTCTCTGGAAATGTAGTTTAGTATCCATGATGTACATTGTGTTAGATACACACAAAAAAATGTTAGGTAAAAAAATAACCCAATTTTAACCCAACTGCTGGTTCAGAAAAGGACAAACCCCTTATTTGAGTTACTTTAACTCAACATTTTGGGTTAATTTTTTTCCTACCCAACTTTTGCGTTGAATCATTTAACCAAAAAGTTAAGTTATGATAACTTAATGTTGGGGTTTTCCCAACCAAAATATTGGGTTGAATTATTTAACCCAAAAGTCGAGTTATGCCAACTCAATGTTAAGGTTAATCATAACCCAAATATTGGGTTGAATTTATTGAACACAAAAGCCAAGTTATGCTTACTACAATGTTGGGTTATTCCAAACCCAACTATTGGGCTGCGCAATTTAGCGCTCCTTGACCTAATAGTTGGTTAAAAATGATACATTTTACTGCTGGTTTGTCATACTCCTTCTTAACTACTGATCAAAATGATTCTTATTCCATTAAAATATACTCAAAAGCAAGCTATGAGTGACATTTTTGTGCGGAAGTATCATGCTAAAACGTTGCGGTATGGTGACGCGTGCGCGTGACGTCACGCATTGTAGAGAACATTTTGGTCCAGCACTGTTCACAGCTATAAGTTGTCTCTTTTCATCGCATAATTCCACATTATTATGGACATCTGTGTTGCTGAATCTTTTGTAATTTGTTTAATTAATAATGGAGACATCAAAGAAGAAAGATGTAGATGGGAAGCGGTGTATTGCGGCTGCCTTTAGCAACACAAACACAGCCGGTGTTTCCTTGTTTACATTCCCGAAAGATGACGGTGAAGCTTTACTATGGAACAGAGCGGTCAAGTGAACATGGTTCCCTACCACATGTCAACCGGCAGGTTTCGATGAGAAAATGGTGGTATTAAGTCGGCTCTTACCGTAGACATGAGCGTAAAGCTTGCCTCGTTCCTCCTGCACCTGTCAAAGACTTAGCTGCGGACTCTCTTGCCTCCTCCCACCGGCGGCCTCCGACCGTCGGATGCGTCCACCGTAGAGGAAAAAAAAATAAAAATCTCAGACTGGCCCCAACGGCTGCCTATGCCTCGTAGAGAAACGTGGCTTCCCTAGGAGGCACTACCGGCCACCACACCTGTGGCCACACCCCTCCGACTTTCAGGTTGTACAGGTACGACCAAATAATCTCACTAAAACACTAGTAACACAATAAGCAGGTAAGGGATTTTCCAGAATTATCCTAGCAAATTTGTCTAATAACATCTGAATAACATCCGCCTGATTGTAGCTGAGATAGACCCCAGCGACCCCAAAAAAGGGAATAAGCGGTAGAAAAAGGATGGATGGAACATCTGAATCGCTTTGCCGTCTAGTTTAATTTTTTATTATTTTTTTCAAGTCCTTCACTCTCACTTTCCTCATCCACAAATCTTTCATCCTCGCTCAAATTAATGGGGAAACCGTCACTTTTTCTCGGTCCGAATCGCTCTCGCTGCTGGTGGCCATGATTATAAACAATGTGCGGATGTGAGGAGCTCCACAACCCGTGGCGTCACGCGCACATCGTCTGCTACTTCCGGTACAGGCAAGGCTTTTTTATTAGCGACCAAAAGTTGCGAACTTTATCGTTGATGTTCTCTACTAAATCCTTTCAGCAAAAATATGGCAATATCACGAAATGATCAAGTATGACACATAGAATGGACCTGCTATCCCCGTTTAAAGAAGAAAATCTAATTTCAGTAGGCCTTTAAATTAGGTTATGAAAATAACCCAACATTTTTTAGTGTGTAGAGGGCCTGAATTGGTCACGTTTAATTAACTAAGTGCATGTTTATTTAACTGTATGCCATTTTTTACCAAACTAATTCCCTTTCTGTACCTATAAGCAGATATGCAAGAATAATGTGAGCTCTGACAAAATAAGTCGTGGAGCCATCAACAGACATTCATTATTCACGATAATTGATTGTGGCAGGTTGGAGACAGTTCCTTGTAATGCAGCACCCATCTAGGACAGGAGCACCATAAACACACTAATCTCCTCTGTCATACATGTGGAAAAACACCGCGGTCTGCTTTTATTCCTAATGCTGGATTTTGATGTGTTTTCTCAACTTTTGATGTGAAAGTGTCAAGGGCTATCATTTGCATGAAATAACAACAGCATAATGATGTTGTTGGTGCGCTGGCCTTTAACAAGGAGAAGGGCATTACTGATTTTAGTGGTTTAGAAGTGGTGCCTAAGGGCCAATCCAGCGAATCGGTGCCATTTGTGTCCCCGGGAAGTACATGTATAATTGATATAATCAACTGTAAAACTGTACTCTTTATTAGGTAATGTGTGTGTTTCTTTTTAACCACTAAATGTTAAAATGAGTTCTTGAAGACGTATGTCAGGAAAGGGTTTAAGTAATGGTTTGATAGCTATACTATCATAATATTAAAATATATTGGTAGTCAATTAAAATCATAATTGCCTTAATTTAATATTAATTGGATGTGTTTGGATGAACGGGACAAGGGGTGGAAATTGCATATATATATATATATATATATATATATATATATATATATATATATATATAGTGGGGCAAAAAAGTATTTAGTCAGCCACCGATTGTTCAAGTTCTCCCACTTAAAATGATGACAGAGGTCTGTAATTTTCATCAAAGGCACACCTCAACTGTGAGAGACAGAACGTGAAAAAAAATCCAGGAATTCATATTCTACAAATTTTAAAGAATTTATTTGTAAATTATGGTGGAAAACCAGTATTTGGTCAACCATTCAAAGCTCTCACTGATGGAAGGAGGTTTTGGCTCAAAATCTCACGATACATGGCCCCATTCATTCTTTCCTTAACACGGATCAATCGTCCTGTGCCCTTAGCAGAAAAACAGCCCCAAAGCATGATGTTTCCACCCCCATGCTTCACAGTAGGTATGGTGTTCTTTGGATGCAACTCAGTATTCTTTTTCCTCCAAACACGACGAGTTGAGTTTATACCAAAAAGTTCTATTTTGGTTTCATCTGACCACATGACATTCTCCCATGTGCTCTCTGGCAAACTTCAGACAGGCCTGGAATTGATTAACGTGGACCCCGACTTAAACAAGTTGAAAAACTTATTCGGGTGTTACCATTTAGTGGTCAATTGTACGGAATATGTACTGTACTGTGCAATCTACTAATAAAAGTATCAACATGCACTGGCTTAAGCAGGGGGACACATCTGGCACTGCAGGATTTGATTCCCTGTCGGCGTAGTGTGTTACTGATGGTAACCTTTGTTACTTTGGTCCCAACTCTCTGCAGGTCATTCACCATCTTTTTCCCACACCCCCATTATATATATGTGTGTGTGTATATACACATTTATATACATATATGCACACACACATACATATGTATATGTGTGTATGTATTCATATGTGTGTTTAAGTGTATATAAAAAATGTGTAATTGTGTGTACTTAAGTGACTTGCAACAAAACACTTCAAATGTTGATTGAGACACCTACTATTCACTTCATAAAAGTAGAGTAGTTTTTTGTAGTACATTCTATTGTATTTTATACTCTATATATCTGAACTAAAATGTTTTTCTTTTAAAAAGACATGATACCAATTGGGCTGTTTTATGGGTCCAAGCACCAACCAAATGAAAACTAACATTTGTTTAAAAAATGCTGTTTTTGAAATAGGAGTGCTTTGATTTATGAGCATGAAACATGTTTCATCATTCATCAAAGTGTCTTACAAAATAACGATGTGTTTTAAAAACACCCCTTTCAAAGCCCTGATGCTTTTATGACGCTTGGATTTAGCCCCAATTGCAAGGTTGGTACAATCAGTAGACAAAAGAAGGGAGGCTGAGACAAACTGGTCTGCAACATCTAGTGTTGGCTGGAAGGTAAGTTTAGATGTCAAAAAATGTTACAAGCTATGCCCCAATTCGGCTGCCGCATCCCTCCAAGGACCCAGATGGCGAGAAGATGAGAAAGGATAAACCCTAACAAAAGTATAAAGATAGGAAGCAAAACTTTTTTTCAGATGCATGGCGGCAGATTTATTAAATCTTGTATTTTTAAACAGTGAACTACACTGTGGAAATGCAAATGGTATATACTACGGATAATTTAAAGGGGAACATTATCACCAGACCTATGTAAGCGCCAATATATACCTTGATGTTGCAGAAAAAAGACCATATGTTTTTTTAACCGATTGACGAACTCTAAAAGGGTGAATTTGGCGATTTAAACGCCTTTCAATTGTTCGCTGTCGGAGCGCTGACCTTTCATCCGTGACGTTACAACGGGAAGCAGTCCGCCATTTTCTCAAACACATTACACACACCAAGTCGATGCGAGACTACTGGTCTGGGTAAGGAGTCAGTTAAATTAGAACAAGTTTTTTCTGCTTTGAGTGTTTCAGAGTTGGACATGTGTTCTACCGAGGTGGCTAACTATGATGTCGAGATGCCACCTCAGTAGAAGCATTTAAGTCTCACCTTAAAACTCATTTGTATACTCTAGCCTTTAAATAGACTCCCTTTTTAGACCAGTTGATCTGCCGTTTCTTTTCTTTTTCTCCTATGTCCCACTCTCCCTTGTGGAGGGGGTCCGGTCCGATCCGGTGGCCATGTACTGCTCGCCTGTGTATCGGCTGGGGACATCTCTGCGCTGCTGATCCGCCTCCGCTTGGGATGGTTTCCTGCTGGCTCCGCTGTGAACGGGACTCTCGCTGCTGTGTTGGATCCGCTTTGGACTGGACTCTCGGGACTGTTTTGGATCCATTATGAATTGAACTTTCACAGTATCATGTTAGACCGGCTCAACATCCATTGCTTACCTCCTCTCCAAGGTTCTCATAGTCATCATTGTCACCGACGTCCCACTGGGTCATTATTGTCACCGATGTCCCACTGGGTGTGGGTTTTCCTTGCCTTTATGTGGGCCTACCGAGGATGTCGTAGTGGTTTGTGCAGCCCTTTGAGACACTAGTGATTTAGGGCTATATAAGTAAACATTGATTGATTGATTGAAGTCAAATCAGCTCTGTTATTTTCCATTTGTTCGACTGTTTTCCGTACTTTGGATACATTATGCCTCGTCGGTGTGTTGTCGGAGGGTGTAACAACACGATCAGGGACGGATTCAAGTTGACTTACGGCATGCTAGTCGATGCTGACATGCTATTTAGGCTAGCTGTATGTACATATTGCATCATTATGCCTCATTTGTAGCTATATTTGCAACCAGCCTTTCCCTCCACCCACATTTTAATGCCAAACAAACACATACCAATCGACAGATTCAAGTTGGACCGCACCAGTGGTCAAAAGATGCGAAAGTCCCTTTACCGATGATAGCGATGCTACGACAGAGATGTGTGGATATCCTGCGACACTCAAAGCAGATGCATTTCCAACGATAAAGTCAACGAAATCACAAAGGTCAGTTTTGTTGATGTTATTGACTTATATGCTAATCAGACATATTTGGTCACGACATGACTGCCAGCTAATGGATGCTACCATGCTATTTAGGCTAGCTGTATGTACATTTGTAGCTATATTTGCATCCGGCCTTTCCCACCACCCACATTTAATGCCAAACAAAAACTTACCAATTGACGGTTTTAAGTTGCTCTAGTGGTCAAAAGATGCAATCGTTGGTTAGAAGGCGTTCGCCGAATTTGTCGTCGTTGCCTTTGCCGTCGTGATATGGCTCATTAGCTTCAGTTTCTTCTTCAATTTCTTTTTCGCTATCTGTCTCCACCCTCTAACCATCCGTTTCAATACATGCGTAATCTGTTGAATCGCTTAAGCCGCTGAAATCCGAGTCTGAATCCGAGCTAATGTCGCTATATCTTGCTCTCCTATCTGCCATGTTTGTTTGTATTGGCATCACGCAGTGACGTCACAGGAAAATAGACGGGTGGATTTACAGATAGCGAAAATCAGGCACTATAAAGCCTTTTTTCGGAATATTCCATGATGGGTAAAATTTGGAAAAAAACTTCAAAAAATAAAATAAGCCACAGGGAACTGATTTTTCAGTGAATTTTTTTTTTTCAGTGAATTATATTTATATAGCGCTTTTCTCTAGTGACTCAAAACACTTTACATAGTGAAACCCAATATCTAAGTTACATTTAAACCAGCGTGGATGGCACTGGGGGCAGGTGGGTAAAGTGTCTGGCCCAAGGACACAACGGCAGTGACTAGTTTGGCAGAATTGGGGATCGAACCTGGAACCCTCAAGTTACTGGCACGGCCACTCTACCAACCGAGCTATACCGCCCCCTATTTTTATCGGTTTAAACCCTTCTGAAATTGTGATAATGTTCCCCTTTAAAGCTCATTTTTAATAGATCATATGTTGCGGGAGGCCGTGTTGTGTGTTGTCCAGTGAAAGGTTGTACAAATACTTCAAGTTAGAATCTTCATATACCGCTCAAATGTCTGAAAACGCAGGCAGACATTTTGCAGATACGAGTGTTGGTGAGGGGCAGCATGGTGGAGCTGTGGTTAACGCTCAAGCCTCACAGTTCGATTCATGGAGTACGGGTCTTTCTGTTTGGAGTCTTCGTGTTCTCCCCGTTCATGTGTGGGTTTTTCTTCGGGTTCCACGGCGTCCACCCACCTCCAAAGACATGATTGGCAAAACTAAATTTGGCCCTAATTTGTTTTACAGTACGTTTTTTTCATAGTAACCAAAATCAGGTACCAACTGCAAAAAAATAACAGATCCAGCATCAACATATTGTAATGTCCTGCACATAATTACTGTGTTTTTACAGTGAATTCCTGGTGAATTGTGCGGATTTTTTAAATGTTTTTATTCTTAACTGGAGGGATCCTGATTCTCTTTAGAAAGCCAGGAAAATTATTTTAAAGTTAAAAATTACACTACATCTTGTCCTTAAAAATTGCCCCCTTTTTTCCGAAATACAAACCCCGTTTCCATATGAGTTGGGAAATTGAGTTAGATGTAAATATAAACGGAATACAATGATTTGCAAATCATTTTCAACCCATATTCAGTTGAATATGCTACAAAGACAACATATTTGATGTTCAAACTGATAAAAAAAATTTTTTTTTGCAAATAATCATTTACTTTAGAATTTGATGCCAGCAACACGTGACAAATAAGTTGTGAAAGGTGGCAATAAATACTGGTAACGTTGAGGAATGCTCATCAAACACTTATGTGGAACATCCCACAGGTGTGCAGGCTAATTGGGAACAGGTGGGTGCCATGATTGGGTATAAAAACAGCTTCCCAAAAAAATGGTCAGTCTTTCACAAGAAAGGATGGGGCGAGGTACACCCCTTTCTCCACAACTGCGTGAGCAAATAGTCAAACAGTTTAAGAACAACGTTTCTCGAAGAGCATTTGCAAAAAATTTAGGGATTTCAACGTTTACGGTCCATTTTATCATCAAAAGGTTCAGAGAATGTGAAGAAATCATTCCACGTAAGCGGCATGATTCTCTATAGGATATCACCACATGGGCTCAGGAACCACTGTCACTAAATACAGTTTGTCGCTACATCTGTAAGTGCAAGTTAAAGCTCTACTATGCAAAGCGAAAGCTATTTATCAACAACACCCAGAAACTCCGCCTGCTTCTCGGGGCCCGAGATTATCTAAGATGGACTGATGCAAAGTGGAAAAGTGTTATGTGGTCTGACGAGTCCACATTTCAAATTGTTTTTGTAAATATTCGACATCGTGTCAGCCCGGACCAAAGGGGAAGCAAACCATCCAGACTGTTATCGACGCAAAGTTCAAAAGCCAGTATATGTGATGGTATGGGGGTGCATTAGTGCCCAAGGCATGGGTAAGTTACACATCTGTGAAGGCACCATTAATGCTGAAAGGTACATACAGCTTTTGGAACAACATATAATGCCATATAAGCGCTGTCTTTTTCATGGACACCCCTGCTTATTTCAGCAAGACAATGCCAAGCCACATTCAGCACGTGTTACAACAGCGTGGCTTCGTAAAAAAAGAATGCGGGTACTTCCCTGGCCCGCCTGCAGTCTAGACCTGTCTCCCATCGAAAATGTGTGGCGCATTATGAAGCATAAAATACGACAGCGGAGACCCCGGACTGTTGGAACGACTGAAGCTCTACATAAAACAAGAATGGGAAATAATTCCACTTTCAAAGCTTCAACAATTAGTTTCCTCAGTTCCCAAACGTTTATTGAGTGTTGTTAAAAGAAAAAATGATGTAACACAGTGGTGAACATGCCCTTTCCCAACTACTTTGGCACGTGTTGCAGCCATGAAATTGTAAGTTAATTATTATTTGCAAAAAAAAAATTTAAGTTTATGAGTTTGAACATCAAATATCTTGTCTTTGTAGTGCATTCAATTGAATATGGGTTGAAAAGGATTTCCAAATCATTGTATTCCGTTTATATTTACATCTAACAATTTCCCAACTCATATGGAAACAGGGTTTGTAAAATCAGAAAATAAAATCAAACACAATCATAATTAATTAAGATCAATCAAAGGCTGTAGATACAATCATTTCAGTTGTCATAAGCACAATTAAGTGTTTTCAAGCTGGTTTTGAACATTGAGGCCCGTCTCACATATTCAGGAAGACTATTACAGATTTTAGGTGCATAAAACTGAATCACTTGACACCTAGCACCAGCGGGAGACCACTCCCTATGGTTCTCAGAGTTGGAGATGGTTCATATGGCCCAGGTGTCGGCAACCCAAAATGTTGAAAGAGCCATACTGTATTGGACCCAAAAAAAACTAATCTCAGGAACCGCCTAAAATAAAAAGCCTTAAAATGAAATGAACACATGATGTAAGTTTCTATATTCGCTATTATAGACTGCATGCTTTTATCCATGAGGCGGGTGCGGTATTTGGATTTGATGTTCATGTTTGAGAAAATCTGCTTGCTGACGCAGATCTTCGTTGACAGAAATGTTTAAATCTAATATTTATTCCACATATTTTACAACATTGGAAAACATTAGCAAAACGGGAGGCTTCTCAGAGGGTGAGATAACGGCTGACTTAGAATGACCAAAGGTGTAGATGTGTATGTCCATGTGAAAGGAAACGGCAGGGTGTCTTCTTATTATGGATTTATTACAATGTTTGCAAGCTGGGTAACGTTTGCTGTGGTCTGGAACAACATGGCACACAAACTCACTATCAGAAATGCAGCCAATATTACATATAGCCAAAGTGACACGAGACAGGCAAATATAAATTAAAAATACTGAGGACATCCATCCATCCCATCTATTTTCTACCGCTTGTCCCTTTTGGGGTCACGGAGGGTGCTGGAGCCTATCTCAGCTGCAAATCAAATGACCTCAAATATACCTACAAACGAGACATAATGATGCACGGACCAAACATGCCCGATTAGCACTCCACACAAGTCAATAACATCAACAAAGTGTCAAATTAGGACTATGAGGTGGTTTGTTTTTTCGAGGCAAAGGAAAGTTGGCACGAGCGAGACGTGATTGTAAGTACATATTTATTTCTTATACTAACAAACTACAAAAAGGAAGGAAACAAAAGGCGCGCACGATGGCGGAAGTACAAAAATTGGCTATACAACAAAGACTAGCACTATGGCATGACTGTGGACCAAAGACAAAACTCAATAACTGTGACATAAAAAAACTAAAACTTATGTGGCATGGGCAGGAGGGAAACTTTGCATAGTAGAGCTTTAACTTGCACTTACAGATGTAGCGACGAACTGCATTTAGTGACAGTGGTTTTCTGAAGTGTTCCTGAGCCCATGTGGTGATATCCTACAGAGATTGATGTCAGTTTTTGATAAAGTGCCGTCTGAGGGATCGAAGGTCACGGTCATTCAATGTTGTTTTCCGGCCATGCCGCTTATGTGGAGTGATTTCTCCAGATTCTCTGAACCTTTTGATGATAAAATTGACCGTAGATGTTGAAATCCCTAAATTTCTTGCAATAGCACTTTGAGAAACATTCTTAAACTGTTTGACTATTTGCTCACGCAGTTGTGGACAAAGGGGTGTACCTCGCCCCATCCTTTCTTGTGAAAGACTGAGCATTTTTTTGGGAAGCTGTTTTTATACCCAATCATGGCAACCACCTGTTCCCAATTAGCCTGCACACCTGTGGGATGTTCCACATAAGTGTTTGATGAGCATTCCTCAACTTTATCAGTATTTATTGCCACCTTTCCCAACTTATTTGTCACGTGTTGCTGGCATCAAATTCTAAAGGTAATGATTATTTGCAAAAAATAGATTAAACAGGCATGGCATGGCATGAAGGAAGTGTAGGTAAAGTCCCCAGCCTAACCACCTGGGAGCTACAGGTTTAAATAATGGACATGATTAGTGCAAACAGGTGTGAGACATGAGGACAGGGGCGTGACTAATGAGTTGCTATAACAAAACAAACCAGGAAGTGCGAAAACAGGAACTGATTGTCCAAAAAACAAAACCGAACATGACAAAAACAAAACATGATCCCATAGACGTGACACAAAGCTCACATTTGCGTACTCACTCCCAGCATAAAACGTTTGGTTGTCAAAATGAGACAAAAAATGAGTGGCATAAAACACTTCTTTCTGTAGCAGCGTCGATTCCCTGAGCAGCTGGAAGCCAGTGCTGTGCCCCAAGCACTGGACTAATATGGTCGTATTTCCTGGTTTTAGTCAGGACTCGAGCAGCAGCATTCTGGCTATACTGCAGCTGCTTCACAGCTTGTTTAGCAGAGCCCGGCGAGAAGGCCATTACAGTAGTCTAACCTGCTCGAGCCAAAAGCATGGATCAGTCTTTCTAAGCCTGATTAAGACGTTATTCCTTTGGTTTCGGTCATGTTTTTCAGGCGATAAAAAGCTACTTGTCAAGCTTGTCCGTGACAGTGTAGCCATGTTTTAGTTTCACCTGTCTGTTTCCTGTCAGCGCTCTTATTTTGTCTGTTTCCTGTTTTTTTTCCCCTGAGCGCTGTTTCCCCTCAGCTGTGGCTGATTGGCACCTGGCCACACCTGGTGTCAATCAGCCCGCTCCTATATGAACATGTTTGGTCGCGTGCTGGATTATTGGATTGTATTGTCGCTCCTGTCGTGTCGTGTCGCATCCTGTCGTGTCATTGCAGCGTAGCGGCAAGCTTTATTTCGGTAGCAGTTTGTAGCTTACTGTCTTTCGTTCCCTGCTTTCAGTTTGTCTTTATACAACACGTAACGACTTCTGTTTTCCTAGTCGCTAGCTTCCACGCTAGGCCCTTTTGTTTTTGCTAGTTTCCATGCTAAGCTCTGTCATGCCAAATTTCTTCTCCCTACAACCCCCCCACCCCCATTTACTTCCGGGGGTCACGATTAATACAGACGTTTTGTTAACGCTATATTATAAAAATATAACGCTATATCATAAAAATGCAGACGTTTTGTTAACGCTATATTATAAAAAAAATTAAAAAACAATTTACAAACACAAGCTATGGGATGACATAAGAGGAAACGTGACCCTGGAAGTAAATGCGTCATCCCATAGCTTGTGTTTGTAAATTGTTTTTTTAATTTTTTTTATAATATAGCGTTAACAAAACGCCTGTATTTTTATAATATAGCGTTATATTTTTATAATATAGTGTTAACAAAACGTCTAATCATGACCCCGGAAGTAAATGGGGGGGAAGGTTTTTGTAGGGGGGAAGAAATTTGGCGTGACAGCTCCTTTTGTTTTCTAGCTCCCATGCTAGCACTTTTAGTTTGTTATCCACCTTGTGCCCGCTTTTTGTTAGTGCCCTTTTTGTTTGTTCGTGTTGTAGTATTTTAATTAAATCATGTTTTCCTGTTCAATGCCTGCCTCCTTCTTTGCATCTTGGGGTTCGTCACCAACTAACTCTGACACGACTGATTTTATTGACTTAATGTGGATGTTAAAGTTCAAGACTACGTCCATCTAATTACACTTAGAGTTAGATCCCATGGTGTTAAAATATAGAAGTTTTTTTTTTTGTTTTGTTTTGTTTTTAATCACTACAGTCACCCCAGCTTCACATGTCTGGTTTTAGGTCTTTTGAATGAATAAATAAATAAAGCTATATTTACATTTTAAAGTCTTATTTTTCCGCTCGGCATAGAGCTGCCATGTTGAAGGTATTTTTAAGAGCTGGGCAAGCAAAGGATCTTGGGATATGAAAGGACGTGAAGGATAAAAAAACATGCATATTTGCTGCTAAAAGGAAAAAAGGCCACCTTCATCCGAAGGACACTTGGAGCTTTTTTGAATTGTGACAGCCTTCACGCACCGCAATGACGTTAACACCCCACAACTGTGAAGAATGCAGCCGCCAAATTGGGACACAGCTTCTGAACACTAATATTTATTCAGACAAGCATTGAACAATATTTATTGTGAGTAATATTTGGATTGGAGCAGAGGTGGGTAGAGTATCCAAAAAGTGGACTCAAGTAAGAATACCGGTACCTTTACTTTAGAACAGATCTGGGCAAATCAAACATGTGGCCCGTTAACCTTTTCAATCCGGCCAAATAATTTTTTTTAGATCTTTAAAGGCCTACTGAAATGAGATTTTCTTATTTAAACGGGGATAGCAGGTCCATTCTGTGTGTCATACTTGATCATTTCGCGATATCGCCATATTTTTGCTGAAAGGATTTAGTAGAAAACATCGACGATAAAGTTCGCAACTTTTGGTCGCTAATAAAAAAGCCTTGCCTTTACCGGAAGTAGCAGACGATGTGCGCGTGACGTCACGGGTCGTAGGGCTCCTCACATCCTCACATTGTTTATAATCATAGCCTGCAGCAGCAAGAGCTATTCGGACCGAGAAAGCGAAAATTTCCCCATTAATTTGAGCAAGGATGAAAGATTTGTTGATGAGGAAAGTTAGAGTGAAGCACAGAGAAAAAAAGGAAAGAAAAAGAAAAGGCGACGGCTCCAGACGGCAGTGGGACCGTTTCAGATGTAATTAGACACATTTGATAGGATAATTCTGGAACATCCCTTATCTGCTTATTGTTTTAATAGTGTTTTAGTGAGATTGTAAAGTCATACTTCAAAGTCGGATGACTGCGGTGAACGCCAGTGTCTCTGAGAAAAGCTGAGGAGCCAAGATCACAGCTGCCTTTTTAACAGCTACAGGAGGAGGTCCCATAATCCACTGATGTCTCCGGTAAAAGCCGACTTAATATCACAATTTCCCCATCCAAAAACTTGCTGGTTGACGTAGAGAAACATGTTCGCTTGACCGCTCTGTGTTAAAGCTTCACAACAAACAAAGAAACAGCATATGATGTAAGAAAGTGCGTTTGTTTTACGTTTCTGTGAGAACGTGCTAAAGGCAGCTGCAATTCCTATTTCGCTGTGTTTTTTGCATGTTTGTTGCTTCACGGTGGCAGAGGGGTTAGTGCGTCTGCCTCACAATACGAAGGTCCTGCAGTCCTGGGTTCAAATCCAGGCTCGGGATCTTTCTGTGTGGAGTTTGCATGTTCTCCCCGTGAATGCGTGGGTTCCCTCCGGGTACTCCGGCTTCCTCCCACTTCCAACGACATGCACTTGGGGATAGGTTGATTGGCAACACTAAATTGGCCCTAGTGTGTGAATGTGAGTGTGAATGTTGTCTGTCTATCTGTGTTGGCCCTGCGATGAGGTGGCGACTTGTCCAGGGTGTACGCCGCCTTCCGCCCGATTGTAGCTGAAATAGGCGCCAGTGCCCCCCGCGACCCCGAAAGGGAATAAGCGGTAGAAAATGGATGGAAAAAAATGGATGTTGCATTTTTGTTGTGTTTCGCTTGATAGTAAAATATGTCGATCAAGGGAGGGTGTGATGTTCATATGTTGTCAATATTCAGTGTGTTATCCTTCATAGTTAATATCGTAAATATCACATTCTTTATTTTCATGTACATTCTGGGTGTCTCATTCAGTAAAAAAAAAAAATGCTGAATTGTTTTAGCATTCAATCCGACATTATTGTGAGTTTTTGTATTAGTGTTCCTAAAAATAGATATACCGGCCCCCAGACTAGAGATGCGCGGATAGGCAATTATATCATCCGCAACCGCATCACCAAAGTCGTCATCCACCCGAACCAACATTTTATCAGAACCGTAGCCGCCCGCCACCCGCCCGCTGAAATACATCATATCAGAGGTCGGCCACCTTTACCACTTGCAGAGCTATTTAGACCCATTTCACAGAGTAATGAAGACAATGGGAGCCGCTAACGTTCTCGCAAATGTCCAATGGCGTTCATCCTGAATATAAGAATATGGGCATGCTGTGAAGCAATTGCCTTTGACACCTTCAACAACATGTACAAGCCGATCGTTAGTCCAGCAACATGTTGTGTGCAGCTTCCGCAATCACACGTACAAGATTGAAAGGGATACTGGGTGATAGAGTACACTGATGGTTGTGATATAAACAACTTTAACACTTACTAATATGCGCCACGCTGTGAAGCCACACCAAACAAGATTGAAAAACACATTTCGGGAGAACATCCTCACAGTAACACAACATAAACGCAACACAACAAATACCCAGTATCCTTTGTATCCGTGGCAATGCCTGAATATATTTTACAACCCCGCGCCCCCAACCCCGCCCACCTTACTGACGCACGGGGGGGGGGGCGGGGGGGGGGGGTTTGCTGCTAGGAACTGTCATGGATACAAAGGATTCTGGGTATGTTGTGTTACTGGGAGGATGTTTTCCCGAAATGTGTTTGTCAATCTTGTTTGGTGTGGCTTCACAGCATGGCGCATATTACTAAGAGTGATAAAATTGTTTATATCACAGCCATCAGTGTACTCTGTGTCACCCAGTATGCCTTGCAGTCGCGTGCGTGTGTCTGCGGAAGCCACACACAACATGTTGCTGGACTGACAAGCAGATCGTACATGTTGTAGAGGGCGACAAAGTCAATGGCTTCATAGCACGCCCTAATACTTATTAACTGGATGATTGCCGGCAGTCATTCTAGAGAATATTAACATCTCCTATTTTCTTCTTCGCTTTGTGTCACGGGACTTAAATGGCTCTTTGAATGGTAAAGGATACCGATACCAGAACTATGTATATCAAATATTTCCGGATGGTTCAACCGCCACCCGCCCGTATCTAATTAAAATCTATTTTTTCGTCATGTCACCCGCCCGACCCGCGGTTAATCCGCTTACTCCGCGGATGAGACCGCAAACCGCGCATCTCTACCCCAGACACATTTTTTTCTCAAAATTTAGCCCCTCGAGTCAAAATAATTTCCCAGGCGTGCTTTCGAACAATACGACTCAAATATAAGTAAAATGTAGTCAACAAAAAAACTGAGTAAGTGTAAGTGCGTATTCTATGAAAAATTACTCAAGTATTGAGTAACTTGTCAGTAACTTCTGATTTATTTAGTAACTATTTTTTAATAGTTCTTGGACAACAACTCTCCCGTCTAAAGGCAAAACCCAGTAACTAAATTTTGGTCAAAACTGAGCTGATAATATTTTTGGAGTTCCTAGGTTATATGATTTACATTAGTGTATGGGATATTGTAATTTGTTCCGTAAGTAAGCTGTTACGCGCATGGCAGGACCTAGCAACTACCACATAACCGCGTAGATACAACAGAAAAACCTAGTATCTCAAGGGACCAATCGGAGCTTCTTTGTCAGTCGCCTTATTATCCTTAATGAGACATTTGCACGAATGGGGGCCGACGGTCAACCTGATTATGTGATATTATGGCACGAGGGGATATTTGGAAGATTGGCCCAGGACGTTGCAAGTACCTTCATTAAGTGTATTGTTCTTGATTCTTCCCCTTGCATACTCTTTTGGGCAGATAACTGTGGAGGTCAAAATAAAAACTGGGCGCTGTACACGGCTCTTGCCCAATGTGCAAACGCAGAATGGGGCCCACCCGAGATTGTGGTAAAATATCTGGAGAAAGGGCACACGTTCATGAGAGCAGATTCAATCCATGGCTCAATCGGCAAGAAAATGAAAGCTCAAGAAAACATCTATACGCTTGATGACTTTGTGGATCTTTGAAAGACAGCATCAAGATAGATTGGTTTTCCTTTGTTTTCTCAAAATCAGCTAGAAGTGAGTTACTAGGTTTTGCCTTTGGACGAGAGAACTGTAGTTGATTGATGTGAGCGTGCAACTCATGGAAACGGGGTTTGTATTTTAGATTAAAACTATGTCCCATTTGACATCTGGACATTATATAGTTTATAAGAAAATATATCTATAAATAACATTTGAGTGTAATGTGATTCTGCAAAAATAACCGATCTTTCTGTTAACTGACATAGCTCACGTCAATGATTTTGAATTGGACTGGAGGAATAGTACCTTTCCTTACCTTTCCATGGGCTTCACGGTGGCAGAGGGGTTAGTGCGTCTGCCTCACAATACGAAGGTCCTGCAGTCCTGGGTTCAAATCCAGGCTCGGGATCTTTCTGTGTGGAGTTTGCATGTTCTCCCCGTGAATGCGTGGGTTCCCTCCGGGTACTCCGGCTTCCTCCCACCTCCAAAGACATGCACCTGGGGATAGGTTGATTGGCAACACTAAATTGGCCCTAGTGTGTGAATGTGAGTGTGAATGTTGTCTGTCTATCTGTGTTGGCCCTGCGAGGAGGTGGCGACTTGTCCAGGGTGTACCCCGCCTTCCGCCCGATTGTAGCTGAGATAGGCGCCAGCGCCCCCCGCGACCCCGAAAGGGAATAAGCGGTAGAAAATGGATGGATGGATGAATAGTACCTTTCCTTTTGGCAGAATAAGAACACTCTAGATATCTCTATAGCTTTGGCCTTGGTTCTGCTTGAACAGACACAAAAGACAAGCTCAGGCTGTTATCTATGCACTCTCACACACACATATTAATATCTCCAGTTTAATGTGTCATGAAGTACCAGGTGAGGGAGACAGTGGAGAAGATGTGTGCTCTCCAAGGAGGCATAGGCAGAAGAGACGGACAACCATTTTACCGAATGCTCCGACCTTTAGACAGTTCGGTTTGCTCTCTATCTCTGGTATTCCTTTATCCGTGGAATAAATTCTTAAACTTCATTTCTAGCCTCAAACTAAAAAGATCTGGGTGGACTCTTCCCAACTAGTCCTAAAAATTCTGACTATGACTGATGTATAAAAAAGCCAATGAAATTGTGGAAACACAAATAAGACATAGCATGTGTCATAAAAGCAGGGAATTTCTTCATAATGGTGGTAGAACCATATTGTAGTATGAGGAATCTAGTAAGCACGAGAAAATAATTGTATGTCTTACTATTAAAATGGGCTCTATGGTTCATTCAGTACTTGTCCATTCAAAATATTAGTCCGATTTCTCAAATAGTTTAGCTCTAAACAAGCCTCCTACAAGCCATGGAAACACTTTAAAGGGGAACATTATCACCAGACCTTTGTAAGCGTCAATATATACCTTGATGTTGCAGAAAAAAGACCATATATTTTTTAACCGATTTCCGAACTCTAAATGGGTGAATTTGGCGATTAAAACACCTTTCAACTGCAAGACGTGCACAGCTGTATCTATTTTCACCAGCACTATTTTAGCAACACCTGGCCAGCTGGATGGCACTCCGCTATTCCACTCCTTGACCTCGTTAGGATGAAGACTCCTAGACTCCTTGTATTTTTGCTACATACAGTACCATCTTGACTACTTCCTGTGGCATCCAGCGTGGTATGTACTTTGTAGGTTGCACGTCTTGCAACTTCGACCCTAGTTTTAGTTAGTTTGTAGTTTAGCTTTAGTTCTTTTTGTCACGGTGCTCTTTTGTGTTCTCCTTTTTTTGCACCGTCGCTTTTTGTTACATTCTAGTTCTGGATCATTGTTGTGATTTACTTGTTTTTGTGACGTAAAGAAATATTTACTCTCAAATCCATCTGCATCCTTGGGTTTCTCTGTTCAACTGTTAGTTAAATTGTGACATATATAAATATACATAAATATATACTTATATATATATATCGACATCTGTGTTGCTGAATCTTTTGCAATTTGTTTAATTAATAATGTAGATGTCAAATAAGAAAGATGTAGGTGGGAAGCGGTGTATTGCGGCTGCCTTTATCAACACAAAAACAGCCGGTGTTTCCTTGTTTACATTCCTGAAAGCTGACGGTGAAGCTTTACTATGGAACGGAGCGGTCAAGTGAACATGGTTCCCTACCACATGTCAACCGGCAGGTTTCGGTGAGAAAATGGTGGCAATAAGTCGGCTGTTACCGTAGACATGAGCGTAGAGTTTACGTCGTTCTTCCTGCAGCTGCGGACTCTCTTGCCTCCTACCAACGGCTGCCCCCGACCATCGGATGCTTAATGCTTACACCGTGGAGGAGGGGGGGAAAAAATAATATCAGCCCTGCTACCGAGAAACGTGGCTTCCCACGGAGACACTGGCGGTCACTACATCCGTGGCCACACCCCTCCGACTCTCAAGCACCACCATATAATCTCACTAAAACACTAGTAACACAACAAGAAGATAAAGGATTTTCCAGAATTCTCATAGTGTAACAAACAGTTCAGGGTGTCACAAGTTCACCTTTCTGAGCGACGACGTCAGAACGTGACGTCCCATCGGTACTCAACGCCAGTTTTCCCTACCACATCACACGCATCGAGTTAATCCGTTTTTTCGACTGTTTTCTGATACCTTGGAGACATCATGCCTCGTCGGTATGTTGTCGGAGGGTGTAACAACACGATCAGGGACGAATTCAAGTTGATTTACGTAGAATGTGCATCGATTAGCACGGCATGCTAATAGATGCTAACATGCTATTTAGGCTAGCTGTGTGTACATATTGCAGCATTATGCCTCATTTGTAGCTATATTTACATCCAGCCTTTCCCTCCATCCACATTCAATGCCAAACAAACAAATACCAGTCGACGGATTTAAGTTGCTCCAGTGTCAAGAGATGCGAAAGTCCCTCGTTTGGTTTTTACCGGCGATGCTACAACAGAGATGGCAAAAATGTCTGGATATCCTGCGACACTCAAAGCAGATGCATTCCCAACGATAAAGTCAACGAAATCACAAAGGTGAGTGTTGTTGTTGTTATTGACTTATGTGCTAATCAGACATATTTGGTCGCGACATGACTGCCAGATAACCGATGCTAACATGCTATTTAGGCTAGCTGTATGTACATTTGAAACTATATTTACATCCAGCGTTTCCTTACACCCACATTTAATGCAAAACAAACACTTACCAATCGACGGATTTAAGTTGATCCATTGTCAATGCGAAAGTCCTGATGGGTTGGTCTGCACATTTTAACGGCGATGCTAAGACAGACATGCATGGCCGAATAGCGTCAATAGCTATTTGCTCAATAGCTTTAGTTTCTTCTTCAATTTCGTTTTCGCTATCTGCCTCCATACTCCAACCATCTGTTTCAATTCATGCGTAATCTGTTGAATCGGTTAAGCCGCTGAAATCTGAGTCTGAATCCGAGCTAATGTCGCTAATCTTCCTGTGCTATTTGCCATTGTTTGTATTGGAATCGCTATGTGACGTCACAGGGAAATGGAGAGTGGCTTAAGCAAATAGCGAAAATCAAGCACTTTAAAAGTTTTTTCAGGGATATTCCGGGACGGGTAAAATTTTGAAAAAAAGTTCAAAAAATAAAATAAGCCACTGGGAACTGATTTTTATTGGTTTTAACCCTTCTGAAATTGTGATAATGTTCCCCTTTAATCAGAGTGTTTCGTTTTGGAAAAGTTGGACAAACACCTGCATTATGCGATCGATCTCTCCAGAGGTTTTGTGCCGCCAGACAGGACTATTCATATCGTGAATGCGCCAGTCTCAGCGTCCGCTTAGAATTCTGACTCGTGAACGAAATAGGAATGAGAGGAAAGAAAATGAAGTAGATCTTGTCACATATTGTTGGTGACAAACCCCAAGGTGCAGAGATGGCATACAGGCTCTGTGCAGGAAAACATGATTTAATGTCCGAAAATTAAGAAAATACACAAACCAGGAATCGGGAACAGGCAAACTGGAAACAGGAACTAGCAAACAGAAAAACTGGAACCAGCTGACGGCTAACAGGATACACAGTGGGGCAAAAAAGTATTTAGTCAGCCACCGATTGTGCAAGTTCTCCCACTTAAAATGATGACAGAGGTCTGTAATTTTCATCATAGGTACACTTCAACTGTGGGAGACAGAATGTGAAAAAAAAATCCAGGAATTCACATTGTAGGAATGTTAAAAAATTTATTTGTAAATTATGGTGGAAAATAACCATTCAAAGCTCTCACTGATGGAAGGAGGCTTTGGCTCAAAATCTCACGATACATGGCCCCATTCATTCTTTCCTTAACGCGGATCAATCGTCCTGTCACCTTAGCAGAAAAACAGCCCCAAAGCATGATGTTTCCACCCCCATGCTTCACAGTAGGTATGGTGTTCTTGGGATGCAACTCAGTATTCTTCTTCCTCCAAACACGACGAGTTGAGTTTATACCAAAATTGATACATGGATGATACAGCAGAGGATTGGGAGAATGTCATGTGGTCAGATGAAACCAAAATAGAACTTTTGGTGTAAACTCAACTCGTCGTTTTTTGGAGGAAGAAGAATACTGAGTTGCATCCCAAGAACACCATACCTACTGTGCATCGGTTGGGGACATCTCTGCGCTGCTGATCGGTCTCTGCTTGGGATGGTCTCCTGCTGGCCCCACTACGGAGGGGACTCTCACTATTATGTTGGATCCACTATGGACTGGACTCTCACTATTATGTTAGATCCACAATGGACTGGACTTTCACAATATCATAATAGACCCGCTCGACAGCCATTGCTTTCGGTTTTTCCTAGAGGGGGGGAGTTGCCAACATATGCGGTCCTCTCCATGGTTTCTCAGTCATTGTCATCGACGTCCCACTGGGGTGAGTTTTTCCTTGCCCTCATGTGGACTCTGTACCGCGGATGTCGTTGTGGCTTGTGCAGCCCTTTGAGACACCTGTGATTTAGAGCTTTATCAATAAACATTGATTGGTTGATTGATAGCTTTCAGGAACCAGCAAACAGGAACAGCTTACCGCAAACAGCGACAGGGAAAATGACAATAATCCAACACTGACTGGAGGGAAAAGCAGGTTTAAATAGCAGCCGGCTGATTGACACCAGGTGTGGCCAGGTGCCAATCAGCCGCAGCTCAGGGAGGAAAGCAGGAAACAACCAAAATAAGAGCACTGACAGGAAATAAAACCAAAACAAAACTGAACTGTCAGTGACATATTAGAAGCAAATAATACAGTGTTTTTAAACCTCTTCATACTGCATTTGTGGACTCCCAACTGATCAGCAACAGCTCTGTATTCCACATGAATTGGCAAGATAGTCCGGAACATTAACAACATTTATCTGGAACAGTTTCAGTCGGGAAGTGGGAGGAAGCCGGAGTACCCGGAGGGAACCCACGCATTCACGGGAAGAACATGCAAACTCCACACAGAAAGATCCCGAGCCTGGATTTGAACCCAGGACTGCAGGACCTTCGTATTGTGAGGCAGACGCACAAACCCCTCTGCCACCGTGACTTGCACCTGGGGATAGGTTATTTGGCAACACTAAATGGTCCCTAGTGTGTGAATGTGAATGTGAATGTTGTCTGTCTATCTGTGTTGGCCCTGTGATGAGGTGGCGACTTGTCCAGGGTGTACACCGCCTTCTGCCAGATTGTAGCTGAGATAGGCGCCAGCGCCCCCCGCGACCCCAAAAGGGAATAAGCGGTAGAAAATGGAGTTTCAGTCGGGTCACGAACAGTCCTTTCCTTCGGATTTAGAATGCCTTACGTCAATCCACACAGCTAGTAAATGAACTCTTTAATAGTTTTGTTTGGATGATTCTCTATTCTAAAATTCCTTGGTCCTGGGCCTGCCCCGGCACATTCTTGGTAGTAATGTCAAAAGTTTGTAGCGCAGTCCGAGATACTTCTTGATACTCTCTTCTATTTAACAGCAGCATAGCCATTAGAGACGTATAATATTTGTAATCTGTGTCAATATTGTCATTGAGAACAATTCGTAAGCATCCGCAGAGCCCTTGTGTGATGTCGAAGGTCAACCGGAAAAGCAAAACTTTTATCCATGCTTAAAGGAAATTAGCGCCCCCCGGTGTACGGGAGGCTCACGGCGTATGAGCAATAGTCCTATCAGAGTGTATGCATGAACACGTGGACTTCACACGTAAGGGTGAAAATACGCGAATGCATGGAAACGTAATGACTGTTTTTGTTTTCAGGACAGATCACTAAATAAGTTGAACCATGCAGAGCAAGACGTTGCTAATCATGGCCTACATCCGCTTGGGCTTCATCTTTGGAATCATCGCCATTATGACCTCTCTCCCCTCGGCCGTCGTGATTGGCGTCATCTTCATCCCAGCATCCCAAGCTGGCATCATTCCGTCTTGGATGGAGAAATACTTCCCTTCATTTTACGTAAAAAAACTACACTTTTACACTTCATTTGCATATATGAATGCTGACTACTGGACCAAGTTGACGCACAACCTTTCCTCCTACAGAACAGACAGGCTACTGAGAACTTGAACGAAATTGAGGTAAAGAAAAACTCAACACATTTTTTACACTTGGATGATAAAACTGATCCTGATCATTTTCTCTTAGAAATTCAGGCCTCTGATGAAGAATGTGAAACAACGTCTGGACATAATGGACCATCAGATCGCAGAAGCTACAAAAGAAATTGAGGTAAAAACACATTTTTACATCGGACCAGATGAGTAGCCCGCTGGCCTGTTCTAAAAATAGCTCAAATAGCAGCACTTACCAGTGAGCTGCCTCTATTTTTATTTTTTTATTTTTTATTTACTAGCAAGCTGGTCTCGCTTTGCTCGACATTTTTAATTCTAAGAGAGACAAAACTCAAATAGATTTAGAAAATCCAAGAAAATATTTTAAAGACTTTGTCTTCACTTGTTTGAATAAATTATTACTTTTTTTTTTAACTTTGCTTCTTATAACTTTCAGAAAGACAATTTTAGAGAAAAAGTACAACCTTAATAATTATTTTAGGATTTTTAAACACATATACCTTTTTACCTTTTAAATTCCTTCCTCTTCTTTCCTGACGATTTAAATCAATGTTCAAGTATTATTATTTAGTTTTTTTGCAAAGAATAATAAATACATTTTAATTTAATTCTTCATTTTAGCTTGTGTTTTTTCGACGAAGAATATTTGTGAAATATTTCTTCAAACCTATGATTCAAATTCAAAAAAAATATTCTGGCAAAGCTGGAAAATCTGTAGAATCAAATTGAAATCTTATTTCAAAGTCTTTTGAATTTCTTTTAAAAAAATTTGTTTTGGAAAATCTAGAAGAAATAATGATTTGTTTTTGTTAGAAATATAGCTTGGTCCAATTTGTTATATATTCTAACAAAGTGCACATTGGACATGTCATCAAAATTCTAAAATTAATCTTAATCAGGGAAAATTACTAATGATGTTCCATAAATTCTTTTTTTAATTTTTTCAAAAAGATTCAAATTAGCTAGTTTTTCTCAAAAATTTTTGCAGTTGAATTTTGAATTTTAAATAGTTGAAATTGAAGATAAACTATGTTTCAAAATGTAATTTTCTTTTTTTTCGTGTTTTCTCCTCTTTTACCGTTCAGTTAAGAGTTTTTTTCGTCATTTTTTCTCTACAAAAAAACCTTCCATAAAAAGGAAAAAAAATGTACCACGGAATGACAGACAGAAATACCCATTTTTTTAAATATATATAGATTTATTTATTAAAGGTAAATTGATTAAATTGGCTATTTCTGGCAATTTATTTAAGTGTGCATCAAACTGGTAGCTCTTCGCATTAATCAGTACCCAAAAAGTAGCTCTTGGTTTCAAAAATGTTGGTGACCTCTGCCGTATAAGATACGTACATGAAAGAAATGGACGCAATTGACCATGAACAACTCGTCCCGCAGAGACTTGGACCAATCGTCGACACGCTGAACAAGAACGCCACGGACGAAAGTAAGTGAATGTAACACGAATAAACTTGACCCATGACCTTGACCGCACATGTGTCATCCTGCAGCCAACGCTGCGGTGGTGTTCTCCGCATGGTTGGGAGATATTGGATGTACCTTTAAGGCCAGGAATGAGAACAGAGCATTGGTCTATAAGAATGTTCAGATCAACATGGGTGGCGGCTATGACGCCAAAACAGGTATGATGTCACCTCACGGCAAACTTGCGTGGTATTTCATGGCATATGCTGGACTGTACACTGCAAAAAGTCAAGTGTTCAAAAACAATAGAAAAATATATACAAACCCCGTTTCCATATGAGTTGGGAAATTGTGTTAGATGTAAATATAAACGGAATACAATGATTTGCAAATCATTTTCAACCCATATTCAGTTGAATGCACTACAAAGACAACATAATTGATGTTCAAACTCATAAACTTTATTTTTTATGCAAATAATAATTAACATAGAATTTCATGGCTGCAACACGTGCCAAAGTAGTTGGGAAAGGGCATGTTCACCACTGTATTGCATCACATTTTCTTTTAACGACACTCAATAAACGTTTGGGAACTGAGGAAACTAATTGTTGAAGCTTTGAAAGTGGAATTCTTTCCCATTCTTGTTTTATGTAGAGCTTCAGTCCTTCAACAGTCCGGGGTCTCCGCTGTCGTATTTTACGCTTCATAATGCGCCACACATTTTCGATGGGAGACAGGTCCGGACTGCAGGCAGGCCAGGAAACTACCCGCACTCTTTTACTACAAAGACACGCTGTTGTAACACATGGCTTGGCATTGTCTTGTTGAAATAAGTAGGGGCGTCCATGATAACGTTGCTTGGATGACAGCATATGTAGCTCCAAAACCTGTATGGACCTTTCAGCATTAATGGTGCCTTCATAGATGTGTAAATTACCCATGCTCTGGGCACTGATACACCCCCATACCATCACAGATGCTGGCTTTTGAACATTGCACCTATAACAATCCGAATGGTTATTTACCTATTTGTTCTGGAGGACACCACGTCCTCTGTTTCCAAAAATAATTTCAAATGTGGACTCGTCAGACCACAGAATACCTTTCCACTTTGCATCAATCCATCTTAGGTGAGCTCGGGCCAAGCCAAGACAGCGTTTCAGGGTGTTGTTGATAAATGGGTTTGGTTTTGCAAAATAGAGTTTTAACTTGCACTTAACAGATGTAGCGACCAACTGTAGTTACTGACAGTGGTTTTATGAAGTGTTCTTGAGCCCATGTGGTGATATCCTTGCACACTGATGTCGGTTTTTGATGCAGTACCACCTGAGGGAGCAAAGGTTTGTAATATCATCGCCTACTTGCATTGATTTCTCCAGATTCTCTGAACCTTTTGATGATTTTACGGACTGTAGATGGTAAACTCCCTAAATTCCTTGCAATAGCTCGTTGAGAAATGTTGTTCTAAAACTCTTCGACAATTTGCTTACGAAGTGGTGACCCTCACCCTATCCTTGTTTGTGAAATACTTAGCATTTCATGGAAGCTGCTTTTATACCCAATCATGGCACCCACCTGTTCCCAATTAGCCTGCACACCTGTGGGATTTTCCAAATAAGTGTTTGATGAGCATTCCTCAACTTTATCAGTATTTATTGCCACCTTTCCCAACTTCCTTGTCACGTGTTGCTGGCATCAAATTCCAAAGTTAATGATTATTTGCACAAAAAAAATGTTTATCAGTTTGAACATCAAATATGTTGTCTTTGTAGCATATTCAACTGAATGTGGGTTGAAAATGATTTGCAAATCATTGTATTCCATTTATATTTACATCTAACACAATTTCCCAACTTATATGGAAACAGGGTTTGTAAAAAATGAGGGGTATTTTATTTGAACTAAGCAAAATGATCTGCCAATAGAACAAGAAAATTTGGCTTGTCAAGACTTTCCAAAACAAGTCAAATTAGCTAACCTCAATGAACCCGAAAATACCTTAAAATAAGTGTATTCTCACTAATAACAAGTGCCCTTTTTTTTGGTAGAAAAAAAAATAAATTTTTGCTCAATATGTTGAAAAATAGTCTTTAATTAAATAAATGCAACTGCCATTATCTTGACATTGAATATATGCGCTCGGCATTACATTTCTTGAAACCAGCAAATTTATACCAAACTGATGTATTGGTCCTAATGGAAAAGCGACAAGGCAACCACTTGTTACTCTCGGGGTCTCCTAGCTGCTCAGGCGGTCTAAAAATTTATTTTTCCATCGATAACTTGACATCATCGCGCCAAGTGCGTGCTCTTTCAGGCAATAGGTGCTCACACAGCACCGGCCCAAAAATGTAAAATTGTGATTTGGAGGAATTTATCTGAATATGCATGAACTATTTCTGTTCCAAATTGTTTGGAATGTAAAATGTTAACTGAACTGCGCCAACTGTACTACAATATGAGTACGTATTTTCTATTAAAACTGCAAAGTCAATTTGGCTGTCATCTGTTTTAATTGTGCGACACAATTGTCAGGCTTGGTAAAAAGGATAGCACTCAGATGCAGAGTAGGGAAATTTGACAGGCTTTTATTTTGATAGCTTCCTTTCACCTCCAAAGTCAAGGCATAGCTCGGTTGGTAGAGCAGCCGTGCCAGCAACTTTAGGGTTGCAGGTTCGATTCCCGCTTGTGTCACCCTAGTTACTGCCGTTGTGTCCTTGGGCAAGACACTTTTACCCACCTGCTCCCAGTGCCACCCACACTGGTTTAAATGTAACTTAGATATTGGGTTTCACTATGTAAAGCGCTTTGAGTCACTTGAGAAAAGCACTGTATAAATATAATTCACTTCACTTCAATTACAATATCAATATTAAACAAAAAACTGATCGTTGAAAAAGGTTCCAAAAAAAAAAGGAACAACCGAAAATCACTCCGAACGGAGGAAAACACAAAAGCAAAGACGAACTACAATTGGCGCCGTATATGCTATAAAATGTATTAACAAAAAAACGTCCCAACAGGAGGAAGAAACAGCAGCTATAAACAAATTCTACACTACCTAATCTTATAAAGTTTTAACAAAAATTGTCACTCAAAAATTTGAGGAATGAATGAAAAATTACTGATAACTCACCACTTGGGCTGAATAAACTAAATAACAAAAAAAAAAACACTCTGCTGAGGAGGAAGAAAGGATAACTCAAAATAGTAACAAAGGGATTCAGGATCAAGGAACATAAGCACGAGACAAGGCAAGGTAAGGCAAGGCATGGGCATGGACGCTAGAGAGCACGAATAAACGAAACAATCCGGCACAGAACAAAGGGAGGAGTGGGCTTATAAGACACATGAGGGTAATAGGTAACTCGTGGAAACAATCAGGGAACAGGGATGACGTCAGACTGATGCCACAAAAGGAAGGGCAAGTGACCTGAAACGAGAGGAGTTATTTTTCAAACTAAAACATGCAAATAATAAGACAGAAAAAAAACCAAGTCAAGACATCCCTCACTGCGGTGTGACAACAATTGTGGCAAAATCATGATTTTTTTTTTTTTCATACTGAAATGAAGAAATTATTATTAAAAAGCAGTTTTATACTTGTGAGTGTTGATGACACAGCTTTGCAGCAGTTGATATTCTAGTTTCAAGCATGTTTTACTCAATATAAGTCATAAAATCTCAGCAACAAGATGTAACATCTTACTGAGATCATTTAGGACCAAAACACTTAAAACAAGTAAAAGACTCAAAATTAAAGGCCTACTGAAACCCACTACTACCGACCACGCAGTCTGATAGTTTATATATCAATGATGAAATATTAACATTGCAACACATGCCAATACGGCCGGTTTAGTTTACTGAATTGCAATTTTAAATTTAAATTGAAAACGTCGCGGAATGATGACGCGTGTTTGTGACGTTATTGGTTGGAGGGGACATATTAGCCAGCACCACTTGCGGCTAAAAGTAGTCTCTTTTCATCGCGCAATTACACAGTACTTTTGACATCTGTGTTGCTGAACCTTTTGCAGTTTGTTCAATTAATAATGGAGAAGTCAAAGTAGAAAGATGGAGGTAGGAAGCTTTAGCCTTTATAGCCACACATACTCACGGTGTTTCCTTGTTTCAAATTCCCGGGGGTGAAGCTTTACTATGGATCAGAGCGGTCAAGCAAACATGGTAAACGAGTAAATGTAAACCGGCAGTTTTCGGTGAGAAAATTGTGGTAAAAAGTAGCCTCTAACTGGAGATCAGCGGAGCTTGCGCCGTCCATGCAGCTGCCGTGACTTCCCTCAGAGACTGGCGTCAACACACCCCTCCGACTATCAGGTACTATTTAACTCACTAACACACTAGCAACACAATAGAAATATAAGGGATTTCCCAGAATTATCCTAGTAAATGTGTCTAAAAACATCTGAATCGCTCCCAATGCAATCGCCTTTTTTTTTTTCTAGTTCTTCACTATCAATATCCTCATCCACAAATCTTTCATCCTCGCTCAAATTAATGGAGAAATTGTCGCTTTCTCGGTCCGAATAGCTCTTGATGCTGGAGGCTCACATTAGAAACAATGTGAGGATGTGAGGAGCCCCCACACCGGTGACGTCATCGTCTGCGACTTCCGGTACAGGCAAGGCTTTTTTATTAGCTAACAAAAGTTGCGAACTTTATCGTCGATTTTCTCTACTAAATCGTTTCAGCAAAAATATGGCAATATCGCGAAATGATCAAGTATGACACACAGAATGGACCTGCTATCCCCGTTTAAATGAGAAAATCTCATTTCAGTAGGCCTTTAAAATCTGCTTAGTGAGAAGAATTATCTTATTAGACGGATATTTAATCTTATTTGGATTTAAGTTTTTGCACTGTAAGAGTAGTGCTATAGATTATTCTAAGACACACCTACTGCTGACCTTTGAACGTCCACCAGTTCCACTAACATTTGTACGATTGTCCTCCTGCAGGCGTTTTCACAGTCCCCATCAAGGGCCTCTACTTCGTCACCTTGACCTGCGGCACAACTTCTAAAAAGATTTACGCATGGGTGGCAAAGAACAACCAAAACCGGATGGTCGCGGTGGAGATCAGCAAAAAAAGCAAATGGAGAAGCGCTACCAACAGCCGGGTGGTGGAACTGGAGGTGGGCGACAAACTCCAGGTTTCCTTGTTAGTCGGCTGTTATATTTACGGCTACAATAAAGAGAGCACATTCAGCGTTTTTCTCATCAAGCGCACTTGAACTACAGGTGGGTGCATCCATCCTCATATTAGTATCATTGATATAGGGCAGTATCAGATGGATGGTGGAGGGATGACTCTATGTGCCCTACAGGTTGGTGCTTGAACTTGTGGTCAAATATACATGGGCAAACTTGTATTAATCTGATAATAATCCAGATTCGAATGTTATTATGTACGTATGTGGACCCTGAAAAAAATGATCTGATTATGTAATGCATTTTCTTGCATTGCACCTTAATTCGGAATACTTTACGTTGACATGCGCACCCAATGCTGCTCTGGCGCCATCTACTGGACAAGTTTGCTGTCTGCAGGTGCAGAAAAAGCAGTGACTCCCGCGGTAAACAAATGTAGCTTTGTGCATTTGTCCGACCTTGTCACTGTATTTATCATGCTTTTTTTTCTGTTCACGACTTTTGTTTTACCTCTCTTTTTGAAATGGAGCCGCTCCGTGCCTTTTTATGTTGCAATATATACGGGTTGCTGCCCGTCTTCATACTATCACTTTCTGTGTATGTGTCCGAGGCTCGCAGTTAGCACTTTAAATAGCTGTAAGGTGGTGAATAAAACAGCTCGTTAAAAGATGAATACCGGATCCCCTTTTTTTGGTATATCGACACAACACTCAAGGACACCCCGGCAGGCTCAAGACATTGATTATACAAACCCCGTTTCCATATGAGTTGGGAAATTGTGTTAGATGTAAATATAAACGGTATACAATGATCCTGCCCTGTCGCCATTTCTAATATAAAGTACTGTAAAGTTATCATAACTGTCAGTAAACCCGCCATGAAAACGCTAAAACATACCGGTGTAGTGAGTTTACATTATCCACCCAATTAACTTTAGTTATTAGAGACTTCCGGTCGGACGTTTTTTCACGGACCACATTGTTTTTTGCACTAGTGAGCCACGAATGAGGAGATGCTGCCCTATTGGTTGAAGTAAAGTCTGAATGTCACTAAATCAGTCAGCTCCATCTTTTCACACTTCTTCCACTTCGTCCTTGCACGCTACACCGCTACAACAAAGATGACGGGGAGAAGACGCTGTCGAAGTGGAGCCACGAAAATAAGACCACCCAAAAAACGGTGCATCCTAAAGCGACGGTCAGAAAGCGGCTTGAAGATGATCTGCAAAACTTAATCCATGCAACATTTTGACCAAAGAACCACCATACATGTTATGTCGACCACAAGGAAGTGTTTTCCATTTGGAAAAAAAAATAATATGACCCCTTTAATGCACTTTATAATCCGGTGTGTCTTTTGTAGGAAAATAGACCCGCTCATCGGCAGTGCGCCTTATAATCAGTTGCGCCCTATGGTCCTCAAAATACGGTATAGCTAAGACTCAACAATGACCAGTTTTCTCCCACAAATGTGATGTACAAACTCTCTTGGTCGAAGCTTTGTGAGGGGGGGGGGGAAGAAGGCCACATGCATCTTGACGTCGATGGCAAGGCACTCAGCACTGTGCAGCAATTAAATTTTAATGAGACCTCTTCATTCGCCTCAACTGCGGCATATTCGGATGTTAATGTGCAGACACTCCCGTGCTTCCCGTCACCTCCTGGCTTTTTTCACTGGCATGCGACGCCCAACACGCAACACGAGATGATGTAATAATAACAGTCATTTAGCGCAATGAATTCCTATACAGATTTTCGCTTGCCTTTGTGCTTCTTTAAACCTCTGCTTTTTTGCAAAGACGCCAATGGAGAGAGACGACAGAAACGCAAACAGCTGCTACCGCTTGATGGTATTTCGAACATCATGATGCATAATTACGGTACATGTTCGCCAACGTGATAATCTGCAGCAGTCTCCTTGTGTTAATTATGAGCTAACAGAGCTTTTGACACTGATTTGATTATCTCTAGTACAGTACAGTACATCCATGACTGCAGTAGATTAGACTGCAGTAATTCCTAGTGGAACTTTCCAGAAGCTTTCGTTAATATTTCTTTTTGTTGCAGAGAAAACCCCCTAAAAGTTCAGCAAACATGTTATACTGTCATGCAGTGGTCCTCAAACCTGTTTCACAAAGTACAACTTTAGAAAACACTCGGCTCTCAAGTAGCACCGTAATGAGCAACATTAAAATACAGTAGCGTAGTAAGCCTAAGTATTCATTAAAACAAGACACAGGTTTTATTTTTAGCAAGCGTATTTATGTTTGGCACACACAGTTTGAACAGCAAGACTGTTTGAATGTTTAATTAAAGTGATTCTTTGGCATAGCACCAGATCAGGGGTCGGCAGCACAAAATGTTGAAAGAGTCACTTTGGAGCAAAAATACAAAAAATAATCGGTCTGGAGCCGCAAAAAATTAAAAGCCTTCTATAAGTGCTACAATGAATTCAACACATGATATAAGTGTCTATTAGCCATATTGGCCTACTGTCAAATTGACAACTTTAAAAGTCCTATATAAGTGTTATAATGAAGACAACACATGACATAAGTGTCTATATTAGCCTACTATCAAAAATTACTTTAAAAGTCTTATATAATGAAGACAATACGTGTCTATATTAGCCTACTATCAAAACGACAACTTTAAAGGTCCTATATAAGTGTTATAATGAAGACAACACATGATATAAGTGTCTATATTAGCTATATTAGCCTACTATCAAAATTACTTTAAAAGTCTTACATAAGTGTTATAATGAAGACAACACGTGTCTATATTAGCCTATCAAAACGACAATGTTATACTGAAGACAACACATGATATAAGTGTCTATATTAGCTATATTAGCCTACTATCAACATTACTTTAAAAATCTTATATTAGTGTTTTAACGAGGACAACACATAATGTATCTATTACCCTACTATTAAAACGACGACTTTAAAAGTACTATATAAGTGTTATAATGAACACAACACATTATACAAGTGTCTATATTAGCTATATTAGCCTACTATCAAAATTACTTTAAAAGTCTTACATAAGTGTTATAATGAAGACAACACGTGTCTATATTAGCCTATCAAAACGACAATGTTATACTGAAGACAACACATGATATAAGTGTCTATATTAGCTATATTAGCCTACTATCAACATTACTTTAAAAATCTTATTTTAGTGTTTTAACGAGGACAACACATAATGTATCTATTACCCTACTATTAAAACGACGACTTTAAAAGTACTATATAAGTGTTATAATGAACACAACACATTATACAAGTGTCTATATTAGCTATATTAGCCTACTATCAAAATTACTTTAAAAGTCTTACATAAGTGTTATAATGAAGACAACACGTGTCTATATTAGCCTATCAAAACGACAATGTTATACTGAAGACAACACATGATATAAGTGTCTATATTAGCTATATTAGCCTACTATCAACATTACTTTAAAAATCTTATTTTAGTGTTTTAACGAGGACAACACATAATGTATCTATTACCCTACTATTAAAATGACGACTTTAAAAGTACTATATAAGTGTTATAATGAACACAACACATTATACAAGTGTCTATATTAGCTATATTAGCCTACTATCAAAATTACTTAAAAAATCTTATTTAATTGTTGTATAATGAAGACAACACATGATGTGCCTATATTAGTCTACTATCAAAACGATGACTTTAAAAGTCCTGCATAAGAATTATAAAGAAGACAACACATGATGTAAGTGTCTATTAGCTATATTAGCCTACTATCAAAAATGACTTTAAAAGTCTTATTTAAGTGTTAAAATGAATTCATCACATGTGTCTATATTAGCCTACTATCAATTCGACAACTTTAAAAACTATAAGTGTTATAATGAAGACAACACATGATGTAAGTGTCTATATTAGCTATATTAGCCTACTATCAAAATTACTTTAAAAGTCTTATATATAAGTGTTGTAAAGAAGACAACACATGGTGTGTCTATATTAGCCTACTATCAACACAAAAACTAAAATTAACACTATAAACTTTAAAATTAACACTATAAAGTCAATTACAAGTGTTAATTATAAAACTTATAATTAACATTATAAGTGTTATAATGAAGACAACACACAATATAAGTGTGTATATTAGCTATATTAGCCTACTTTCAAAATTACTTTAAAACTCTTATATACAGTAAGTGTTATAATGAATACAACACATGATGTGTCTATTGGCCTGCTATCAAAACAGTGACATTAAAAGTCCTATATAAGTGTTATAATGAAGACAACACATGATATAAGTGTCTATATTAGCTTACTATCAAAATTACTTAAAAATATTTTTAAGTGTTATATAATGAAGACAACACATGATGTGTCTATATTAACCTACTATCAAAACGATGACTTTAAAAGTTTTATATAAGTATTATAAAGAAGACAACACTTGATGTAAGTGTCTACTAGGTATATTAGCCTACTATCAAAAATGACTTTAAAAGTCTTATTTAAGTGTTATAATGAAGTCAACACGTGTCTATATTAGCCTACTATCAATACATCAACTTTAAAAACTCCTATATAAGTGTAATAATGAAGACAACACATGATGTAGGTGTCTATATTAGCCTACTATCAAAATTACTTTAAAAGGCTTATATAAGTGTTATAAAGAAGACAACACACGGTGTGTCTATATTAGCCTACTATCAATACGACAACTTTGAAAGTCCTTTATAAGTGTTATAATGAAGACAACACACGATATAAGTGTGTATATTAGCTATATTAGCCTACTTTCAAAATGACTTTAATGGCCTACTGAAACCCACTACTACCGACCACGCAGTCTGATAGTTTATATATCAATGATGAAATATTAACATTGCAACACAAGCCATCCATCCATCCATCCATTTTCTACCGCTTATTACCTTTCGGGGTCGCGGGGGGCGCTGGCGCCTATCTCCGCTACAATCGGGCGGAAGGCAGGGTACACCCTGGACAAGCCAATACGGCCTTTTTAGTTTACTGAATTACAATTTTAAATTTCCCGCGGAGTTTCCTGTTAAAAAGGTCGCGGAATTATGACGCGTGTTTGTGACGTTATTGGTTGGAGGGGACATATTGGCCCAGCACCACTTTCGGCTAAAAGTCTTCTCTTTTCATCGCGCAATTACACAGTATTTTGGACATCTGTGTTGCTGAATCTTTTGCAATTTGTTCAATTAATAATGGAGAAGTCACAGTAGAAAGATGGAGGTGGGAAGCTTTAACCTTTAGCCACACAAACACACGGTGTTTCCTTGTTTAAAATTCCCGGAGGTGAAGCTTTATTATGGATCAGAGCGGTCAAGCGAACATGGATCCCTACCACATGTCAACCGGCAGTTTTCGGAGAGGAAATTGTGGTAAAAAGTCGCCTCTTACTGGAGATCAGCAGAGCTTCTGTCCTGCTGCCGCTTCGTGACTTCTTTCAGAGACTTGCGTCAACACACCCGTGGACACACCCCTCCGACTATCAGGTACTATTTAACTCACTAAAACATTAGCCACACAATAGAAAGATAAGGGATTTCCCAGAATTATCCTGGTAAATGTCAATCAATCAATGTTTACTTATATAGCCCTAAATCACTAGTGTCTCAAAGGGCTGCACAAACCACTACGACATCCTCGGTAGGCCCACATAAGGGCAAGGAAAACTCACACCCAGTGGGACATCGGTGACAATAATGACCCAGTGGGACGTCGGTGACAATGATGACTATGAGAACCTTGGAGAGGAGGAAAGCAATGGATGTCGAGCGGGTCTAACATGATACTGTGAAAGTTCAATCCATAATGGATCCAACACAGTCGCGAGAGTCCAGTCCAAAGCGGATCCAACACAGCAGCGAGAGTCCAAAAACATCTGAATCGCTCCCAATGCAATCGCCTTTTTTTTTTTTACTTTAAAAAAAATAATAATAATTATAGTCTTTCACACTAAATTTCCTCATCCACGCGTATTTCATCCTCGCTCAAATTAATGGAGAAATCGTCGCTTTCATCGTCTGCTACTTCCGGTAAAGGCAAAGCTTTTTTATTAGCAGCCAAAAGTTGCAAACTTTATCGCCGATGTTCTCTACTAAATCCTTTCAGCAAACATATGGCAATATCGCGAAATGGTCAAGTATGACACATAAAATGGACCTGCTATCCCCGTTTAAATAAGAAAATCTCATTTCAGTAGGCTTTTAAAACTCTTATATAAGTGTTATAATGAAGACAACACATGATATAAGTGTCTATATTAGCTATATAAGCCTCCTATCAAAATGACTTTAAAAGGCTTATATAAGTGTTATAATGAGTACAACACATGATGTGTCTATATTAGCCTACTATCAAAACACCAAGTGGAAAAGTCCTATATAAGTTAAATTGAAGACAACACATGATATAAGTGTCTGTAAGCTATATTAGCCTACTACCAAAATGACTTTGAAAGGCTTATATAAGTGTTATAATGAAGACAACACATTATGTAAGTGTCTATATTAGCTACATTAGCCTACTATCAAAATGACTTTAAAAGGCTTATATAAGTGTTATAATGAGGACAACACCTCATGTGTCTATTAGCCTACTATCAAAACGACGACTGTACAAGTCCTATAAACAAGAAAACATGGTTTTAATTCAAACACTAAAACAAAACCAAACAAAGGGTACAAACAAAAGGTGCGCACAAGGCGGATAACAAACTAGGCTATGAACAAACAAATCGGAAGCAGGGAACAAAAAACAGTAAGCTACAAACATCTACCAAATATAGCTTACCGCTACGCTGCAATCACACGACCATTAGGAACGACAAGTTGAAAATGACATTGACACGACACGAGCGACAATGATTTCAAAGCAAGTTATCCATTAAATTATACAAATGTAAAAAAAACTTGATTTTATGGAAAATACAAAAAAGGCAGCACAGTTGCCAGAATTTTTACTGTAAAAAAACTGGTACTGTTTTCCCATTTCCAGTAAAACACAATAAAAGTAACAACTATATATTTTACAGTAAATACCTGACTGCTGTCAGGTATTATCATAAAATGTATAGACTTATTTTTAAAGTGTACGTAAAAATATATATAATAACAAAATGCTGTGGGCATTCACACATTTACGGTCTCTGGACAAAATTGCAAATTGGATAACAACTTGGAGAAGCTGTCTGCTCTGCAAGGTGAAGTTATGATCAGTTTGAGGACCAGGAATGGACGGAGTGGTAAGATGGTTGCTTCTAGACTTCCGACAAGTTGAAAATGACATTGACACGACAGGGGCAACAATAATCCAGCACTGACCGGAGGAACAAAGCAGGTAAAAATAGGAGCGGGCTGATTGATGCCAGGTGTGGCCAGGTGCCTATCAGCCGCACCTGAGGGGAAACGGTGCTCAGGGAGAAAGACAGGAAACAGACAAAATAAGAGCGCTGACAGGATATACTACACACATACAGGAAAGACTAAAACACAACCAAACTGTCAGGGGCAAGCCTGACACATTTGCGTCAATAAAGTACCTTATCTTTTCTTACGAAATGTATTCATTCTTTCCAATCCGACAGAAAAAATATACATGTACTGCATGGAATTGAGTGTATTTTAAACATTAATACACCACCATTGTCTTGTAATGCATTCAAATATATTTTTTTACAATAAAAATAAATATTTAAATATATCTGCTTGACTTATGATTTCAAAGCAAGTTATCCATTAAATTATACAAATGTAAAAAAAACCTTGATTTTATGGAAAAAATAAAAAAGGCAGCACAGTTGCCAGAATTTTTACTGTAAAAAAACTGGTACTGTTTTTCCATTTCCAGTAAAACACAATAAAAGTAACAACTATATATTTTACAGTAAATACCTGACTGCTGTCAGGTATTATCATAAAATGTAGAGAATTATTTTTAAAGTGTAGGTAAAAATATATATAATAATAAAATGCTGTGGGCCTTCACACATTTGCGGTCTCTGGACAAAATTGCAAATTGGATAACAACTTGGAGAAGCTGTCTGCTCTGCAAGGTGAAGTTATGATCAGTTTGAGGACCAGGAATGGACGGAGTGGTAAGATGGTTGCTTCTAGACTTCCGACAAGTTGAAAATGACATTGACACGACAGGGGCAACAATAATCCAGCACTGACTGGAGGAACAAAGCAGGTAAAAATAGGAGCGGGCTGATTGACACCAGGTTTGGCCAGGTGCCTATCAGCCGCACCCGAGGGGAAACAGCGCTCAGGGAGAAAGACAGGAAACAGACAAAATAAGAGTGCTGCCAGGAAATAAAGACAGGAAATACTACACACACACAGGAAAGACTAAAACACAACCAAACTGTCAGGGGCAAGCCTGACAAATTTGCATCAAAGTACCTTATCTTTTCTTACAAAATGTATTCATTCTTTCCAATCTGACAGAAAAAATATACATGTACTGCATGGAATTGAGTATATTTCAAACATTAATACACCACCATTGTCTTGTAATGCATTCAAATATATTTGTTTATAATAAAAAATATTTAAATATCTGCTTGACATATGATTTCAAAGCAAGTTATCCATTAAATTATACAAATGTAAAAAAACCTTGATTTTATGGAAAATATAAAAAAGGCAGCACAGTCGCCAGAATTTTTACTGTAAAAAAACTGGTACTCTTTTTCCATTTCCAGTAAAACACGATAAAAGTAACAACTATATATTTTACAGTAAATACCTGACTGCTGTCAGGTATTATCATAAAATGTAGAGACTTATTTTTAAAGTGTACGTAAAAATATATATAATAACAAAATGCTGTGCGCATTCACACATTTACGGTCTCTGGACTAAATTGCAAAGTGGATAACAACTTGGAGAAGCTGTCTGCTCTGCAAGGTGAAGTTATGATCAGTTTGAGGACCAGGAATGGACGGAGTGGTAAGATGGTTGCCACTAGACTTCCCAGAGAACTGCGGTAAAGAAGCGTCAAATTCCTTACCCGTCTTTCAGGGACACACACCTATTGCTGACTTTCGTTGGACTGACTGGCTGTGTTGTTGCGAAAACACTCTGCGAGAGCACCAAGACCTGGAAGTAAACGACTCTTCAAGCTTAGGTATGTGCCACACACACGTAACTCACCCCCTACATCCCACGGCGTAATCGCTTCACCTCTTGCGGTATAATGGTGGCAATTTTGGGTCGGGTGTCCCCCCGCGCCACCTGTATCAAATCCAGTATGAGCTGAGTTTGTGGTTTTTCCGCAGTTTTCCTGTTCTGTATACCCTGTCTACTTTATGTCTGTTCTGGGTCAGGTTGTCCTGAAAACAAATTTTAACTGCATTAACAAAAAGTTATCTTACATTTCATGGAAATACTAAAAGATATATGTAAAATTGGAAGTAGTGTTTGAAATCAAAGACTAGCATCTGCTCCAGTGGCGCAATCGGTTAGCGCGCGGTACTTATAAGACAGTAACCTGCAGAGTGATGCCGAGGTTGTGAGTTCAAGCCTCACCTGGAGCATGCATCTTATTTATTGTCACTGTCAAAGTGCCTTTGAGCAATGAGCAGAATTATATTGACAGTACCGTCATTATTCCCCCTTTCACAGTCATAAGTAGTTTTGCACCATTTTTTGGATCAGAAAAAAAGGGCACGCATCATGAAAATAATTCATAAATCTATAATGATAAGAATCACAGCAGGATATTTTCCAACTTCTACGCGTTAGTACTGAAATGATCAAGTTGAATAATAAAATACATGTGTACCGTTTGTTGGTTTTTCCACTGTTTTATAACAAAGTTGGATCAAAAGCAGTGTCACACTCTTAACACAACAAATATACCTCCCCAGTCTGTCATACCCAGCAGGCACAATGTTGACAACGTGTTAAATTAGGTCTGGATGTTGAGCAACTCAAACCAAACGTTGAAACAACATTCTTTTTGATGACCTTTAACCCTTGTGTAGTGTTCATATTGTTGTGACTCAGCCGGTGTTTGTGGGTCTGATGAACCCGTTGCATTTTGTGGCTTTTAACGCCTCGCAATCAAACACTAATATCATATTTCCTGGAATTAATTTAAAACCTCTTCTCATTCCTGCGCTTACCAAAGGCATGCGGTAAAAATAAGCATGCGCTAATTATTTCAAAACTTCTTCTCACTCCGCCACTTACCAAAGGCATGCAGTAAAAATTTGAGTGTGATGTAAGCTTGGACCTTAAATCCTACTGAATAGCTCTTAATCCTCTTCCCTTTATGTGATTTCAAATTACCGGTGTTAAAATCAGGCTCTTCCATTTTGAAAATGATGACAGGGGAAGTGTCACTCGTGACGTCACGAGTTTGACCAGGCGGTAATACTAAGCATGCGCTAATTATTTTGCGAAGCCAGTTTGACCCGGCAGTAATTCAAGGCAGGCGCATTCTATATGCCCTGTGGCAATTCAGGGAAATACGGTATATTCAATTGAATAGACTGCAAACACAAGATACTTAAAGTTCAAACCTAAAAACTTTTGTTACTTTTTACAAATATTAGCTAATTTTTAATTTGATGCCTGCAACATGTTTCAAAAAAGCTGGCGTAAGCGACTGAGAAAGTTGAGGAATGCTCATCAAACACTTATTTGGAACATCCCACAGGTCCATCCATCCATCCATCTTCTTCCGCTTATCCGAGGTCGGGTCGCGGGGGTAGCAGCCTAAACAGGGAAACCCAGACTTCCCTCTCCCCAGCCACTTCGTCTAGCTCTTCCCGGTGGATCCCGAGGCGTTCTCAGGCCAGCCGGGAGACATAGTCTTCCCAACGTGTCCTGGGTCTTCCCCGTGGCCTCCTACCGGTTGGACGTGCCCTAAACACCTCCCTAAGGAGGCGTTCGGGTGGCATCCTGACCAGATGCCCGAACCACCTCATCTGGCTCCTCTCGATGTGAAGGAGCAGCGGCTTTACTTTGAGTTCCTCCCAGATGACAGAGCTTCTCACCCTATCTCTAAGGGAGAGCCCCGCCACACGGTAGAGGAAACTCATTTTGGCCGCTTGTACCCGTGATCTTATCTTTTCGGTCATGACAAAAAGCTCATGACCATAAGTAAGGATGGGAACGTAGATCGACCGGTAAATTGAGAGCTTTGCCTTCCGGCTCAGCTCCTTCTTCACCACAACGGATCGGTACAACGTCCGCATTACTGAAGACGCTGCACCGATCCGCCTGTCGATCTCACGATCCACTCTTCCCCCACTCGTGAACAAGACTCCTAGGTACTTGAACTCCTCCACTTGGGGCAGGGTCTCCTCCCCAACCCGGAGATGGCACTCCACCCTGTCATTCACAAACAATAATGGGGCGAGGGTCACCAATTTGTCAACAAATGCCTGTGCAAATGATCAAACAGTTTAGGAACAACATTTCTCAACAAGCTGTTGAAAGGAATTCAGGGATTTCACCAGGCTAATTGGGAACAGGTGGGTGCCATGATTGGGTATAAAAGCAGCTTCCATGAAATGCTAAGTAATTCACAAACAAGGATGGGGCGAGGGTCACCAATTCGTCAACAAATGCCTGCGCAAACTATCAAACAGTTTAGGAACAACATTTCTCAACGAGCTGATGAAAGGAATTCAGGGATTTCACCATCTACGGTCCATAATACCATCAAAAGGTTCAGAGAATCTGGAGAAATCACTGCACCTAAGTGGCAATTCTGTGACCTTCGATCCCTCAGGCGGTACTGCATCAAAAAGCGTCATCAGTGTGTAAAGGATATCACTACATGGGCTCAGGAACACTTCAGAAAACCACTGTCAGTATCTACAGTTTGTCAGTTTGTCACTACATCTGTAAGTGCAAGTTAAAACTCTACTATGTGGATGTTCTCTACTAAATCCTTTCAGCAAAAATATGGCAATATCGCAAAATGATCAAGTATGACACATAGAATGGACCTGCTATCCTCGTTTAAATAAGAAAATATCATTTCAGTAGGCCTTTAAACAAGCTTAGCTGCAATGTAGTCACTTTAGTGGGAACTGAAAAGCGACATGTGATGATTACTTTTTATTGTATTACAAATGTTTTTTGTTTTTAGCTCAATGCCTTCCAGATGGTTTTTATGTTGTTTGTATTTTATGTCTTTTTACCTTGTTTTTACTGTTGTACCTTGTTTTTAATGACTACTGCTGCAAACCAAATTGCCCCTTGGGGACAATAAAGATTTTCTAAGTCTAAGTCTAAGCCCCACACGCGACCCCGAAAGGGACAAGCGGTAGAAAATGGATGGATGGATGGATGATCTAAAAACTGACATTGATTACTGCACTTTGATAAACTTGAAGAGCCATCTGCAGCCTAATCATCGAAGCAAGTTGGCCTAAACTAATATTTCCAAATGACTCAAACTGTACTGAATTACTGTTACTATTAAAGGGGAACATTATCACAATTTCAGAAGGGTTAAAACCAATAGAAATCAGTTCCCAGTGGCTTATTTTATTTTTCGTAGTTTTTTTTCAAAATGTTACCCATCATGGAATATCCCGAAAAAAGGCTTTAAAGTGCCTGATTTTCGCTATCTGTAAATCCACCCGTCCATTTTCCTGTGACGTCACTGCGTGACGCCAATACAAACAAACATGGCAGATAGAACAGAAAGATATAGCGACATTAGCTCGGATTCAGACTCGGATTTCAGCGGCTTAAGCGATTCAACGGATTACGCATGCATTGAAATGGATGGTTGAAGAAGAAACTGAAGCTATTGAGCCATATCACGACAGACAAAGGCAACGAGGACGAATTCGGCGATCGCCTTCTAACCAACGATTGTGTTGCGATCCGTGACTTCGATCGTCACATGTTTATTTTTCCATCTTTGTTTCATTCTCCGTTTGACCCGTTTATTTCCTGTTTTGTCCATCACTATGGTTACTCATTAGTTCACCTGCAACCTGCTACACTCGGTCCGCACACCTGCTTCAGCTAATCACCCTCCTTTATAAGCCAGCCTCTTCTGTTTATTCTTTCTGGGACTCTTAATTTGCTCACATGCAACAAGTAACGTCAGGTATGTTTTTCTCGCTAGCTCATTAGCTAGGCCACCTTATTGTCATCTTTAGCTCACATGCTACTCATCTTTGTTTTTACTTTCTGTGCCATCGTGCCAAGTCTTAGTTCTTTATATTTCCTAGCTTTCACGCTAGCGTCTTTTGTTTCCCTTTTTATTAGCTCCAGTGTTTTTGTTCAGAGCTCACTTTTTGTTAATACTTTTGTTTGATCGTACCTTTGTTGTGTTCTTCGTTTGACGCATCCTCGAGGGAATCGAACCCTGTACCACGATGCCGAACCGGCGTTACAGATTGCATCTTTTGACCACTGGAGCAACTTAAATTTGTCGATTGGTAAGTGTTTGTTTGGCATTAAACGTGGCTGGAGGGAAAGGCTGGATGAAAATATAGCTACAAATGTACATACAGCTAGCCTAAATAGCATGTTAGCATCGATTAGCTGGCAGTCATGCTGTCACGCCAAATTTCTTCTCCCTACAAAAACTTTCCCCCCCATTTACTTCCGGGGTCATGATTAATACAGACATTTTGTTAACGCTATATTATAAAAATATAACGCTATATTATAAAAATACAGACGTTTTGTTAACGCTATATTATAAAAAAAATGTAAACAATTTACAAACACAAGCTATGGGATGACATAAGAGGAAACATGACCCCGGAAGTAAATGCGTCATCCCATAGCTTGTGTTTGTAAATTGTTTTTTTATTTTTTTTTATAATATAGCGTTAACAAAACATCTGTATTTTCATAATATAGCGTTAACAAAACATCTGTATTTTCATAATATAGCGTTATATTTTTATAATATAGCGTTAACAGAACGTCTGTATTAATCATTACACCGGAAGTAAATGGGGGAAGAAATTTGGCGTGACAATGCCGTGAGCAAATATGTCTGATTAGCACAAAAGTCAATAACATCAACAAAACTCACCTTTGTGATTTCGTTGACTTTATTGTTGGAAATGCATCTGCTTTGAGTGTCGCAGGATATCCACACATCTCTGTGCCATCTCTGTCGTAGCATCGCTATCGTCGGTAGCGATGCTACGACAGAACAGAACAAACGAGGGACTTTCGCATCTTTTGACAACTGGTGCAACTTGAATCCGTCGATTGGTATGTGTTTGTTTGGCATTAAATGTGGGTGGAGGGAAAGGCTGGATGCAAATATAGCTGCTAGAGATGCGCGGTTTGCGGTCTTATCCGCGGAGTCCGCGGCTAAACCGCGGGTCGGGCGGGTGACATGACGAAAAAATAGATTTCAATTCGATTCGGGCGGGTGGCGGTTGAACCATCCGGAAATATTTGATATACATGATTCTGGGATCGGTATCCTTTGCCATTCAAAGAGCCATTCAAGACCCGTGTCATAAAGCGAAGAAGATAATAGGTGACGCTATTATTCTCTTGAATGACTGCCGGCAGTCACCCAGTTAATAAGTATTAGGGCGTGCTATGAAGCCATTGGCTTTGTCGCCTTCTACAACATGTACGATCTGCTTGACAGTCCAGCATCATGTTGTGTGTGGCTTCCGTGGCAACACTCACACGACTGCAAGGCATACAGGGTGACACAGAGTACACTAATGGTTGTGATATAAACACTTTTAACACTCTTAGTAATATGCGCCATGCTGTGAAGCCACACAATACAAGATTGACAAACACATTTCGGGAGAACATCCTCACAGTAACACAACATAAACGCAACACAACAAATACCCAGAATCCTTTGTATCCGTGACACATCCGGACTATTTTATACACCCCGCTAGCAGCAAAATGGGGGATTGCTTCCCGTTGTAACGCCACGGGTGAAAGGTCATTGCTCCGACAGCGAACAATTGAAAGGCATTTCAATCGCCAAATTCCACCCTTTTAGAGTTCGGAAATCGGTTAAAAAAACATACGGTGTTTTTTCTGCAACATCAAGGTATATATTGACGCTTACATAGGTCTGGTGATAATGTACCCCTTTAAAGATGGTAGAGAAGGATCAAGACTGCGTACTCTACCTCTACTTTTGTAGTACCTATAGGTGAGTTTGCCCGCCAATCTAGAATAAAACTATATTTTTTCTTCATGAGACCATTTTAGTCACATGTTATTTGAAAAAAATGCTTAATTTCAGCTGAAACAATAACACACAGTAAGGTACTTATTGAATTATTCATGGAATGCAGGTCTTGTTGTGAATTTAGCTTTTGAGATGCTCCGCAATAATTAATAATTAATGAAAGTGCCTTGAAGGCAACTTCAAAGATGTGTTGTCTCTTATACTTTATATTTTAGTTGACAAAATGTACTGTAATTTTAGTGGGAAAAAACTGGAGGAATTTAGCCGACTAAAACTCAATTAATACACATGACTAAAATTTGACTAAAACTAAAATACATTCTCGTCAAAAACTATGACTAAAACTAAATTAAAACCTGCTGTCAAAATGAACACTGGTCGGTGGTATGATAAGTTAGAAACCTACTTGTTTAACAAGGGTCAGAATTTTCCCAAAAGAAGACAATTTAAGAAGAAGTAGACAAAAGAAGACATATTAATTACGTGACATGAACCCAGTTGTTTGAGACAACTTTAAGCAGAAACCTCCTAAAACAGTTTACTAAAATTTTGCTTTTTTTGTATTTCTCTATTAACCCTAATAACCCCAAGTGTCATTTAAATATATTAAAATATTGCCAAATCAAACCAAATAGCAGTGGACATGTGTAGTTATCTGTTAGATCCGGAGGTTGAAAGTTACTAGCGCTAGCTTATTAGCATGTAGCATTCTCTTCTTCTACTGTATTTACATTTCCACATAGCAAAACAAGCTGAAATAACCACAATCACCCCCTAGTGTATGAGAGGCACACTGCGTATGACCAACAATCACATTAGAGCAGGGGTCACCAACATGGTGGACCAGATAAGTAGCCTGCTGGCCTGCTCTAAAAATAGCTCAAATAGCAGCACTTACCAGTGAGCTGCCTCTATTTTTTTAATTTTATTTATTTACTAACAAGCTGGTCTGGATTTGCTCGACATTTTTAATTCTAAGAGAGACAAAAATCAAATAGAATTTGAAAATCCAAGAAAATATTTTAAAGACTTGGTCTTCACTTGTTTAAATACATTTATTTATTTTTTTGCTTTGCTTCTTATAACTTTCAGAAAGACAATTTTAGAGAAAAAATACAACCTTAAAATGATTTTAGGATTTTTAAACACATATAACATTTTACCTTTCAAATTCCTTCCTCCTCTTTCCTGAAAATTTTAATCAATAATCAAGTTTTTTTTTTTTATTGTAAAGAATGATAAATACATTTTATTTTAATTTTTAATTTTAGCTTCTGTTTTTTCGATGAAGAATATTTGTGAAATATTTCTTCAAACTTATTATGATTAAAATTTTAAAAAAATATTCGGGCAAATCTAGAAAATCTGTAGAATCAAATGTAAGTCTTATTTTAAAGTGTGTTTTAATCTCTTTAAAACATGTCATCAAAATTCTAAAATTAATCTTAATCAGGAAAAATTACAAATGATGTTCCATTTTTTTTTTTTTTTCAAAATGATTTGAATTAGCTAGTTTTTCTCTTTTTTTTCAGTTGAATTTTGAATTTTAAAGAGTCGCAATTGAATATAAACTATGTTTCAAAATTTTATTTTTTTTCCTTTTTTCTCCTCTTTTAAACCGTTCAATTAAGTGTTTTTTCATCATTTATTACCTACAAAAAAAACTTTCGTAAAAGGAAAAAAAAATGTACGACGGAATTTTTTTATACATGTATAGATTTATTTATTAAAGGTAAATTGAGCAAATTGGCTATTTCTGACAATTTATTTAAGTGTGTATCAAACTGGTAGCCCTTCTCATTAATCAGTACCCAAGAAGTAGTTCTTGGTTTCAAAAAGGTTGGTGACCCCTGCATTAGAGATAAGAGAATGGAAACTACCAATCCAAATGTAGGTATGAAAATAGAATAAACTGAATTATATGACAAATCAGATTAATTTAGTGAATAGAAATGTTCTAACTGTAAAAAGTGACATGACGTCAGACAAGGCAACACAAATCTTCAATGATTACTTTGAAATTGTCACGCCTGTAGATTATGTTTTTTTTTTGCCATGTTTGGTCATGTTATGTTTAGTTTTTTGGGACATTTAGTTCTGTCTTTGCACTTTCTGGTTTGTTTTCGTCTCCATGCCAACCCGTTAGGGTCACCTGGTCTCCTAGTCACGTCCCTGTCCTCAGCCTCACACCTGTTTGTCTCTAATCATCATAGCTGCTATTTAAGCCATTCTTTTTCTGTCCTCGTCCTGGCATCTTCACCTACCCATGCTGCACCTCCTTCATGCCCTCAAGCACCTTCTATGCCTTCCATGCCATTGATCCATGCCCCATGTCCCTGTCCAAGTAAGTTTTGTATTTATGCCTCTGTGCAAGTTTTGTTTTATGTCTTTAGTCATGCCATTGTGCTAGTTTTGCTTTGAGTAGTCTAGTTTATTATCCGTCATATAGCGCGTCCTTGGTTTGCCTTTTTGTAGTTTGTTTGTTAAATAAAACAATACGTACTCACGTTCACGCCTGGCTCGTTCCAAATTCCCTCTGCGTCGAAGAAACTACCCAAATCCATCCATCCATTTTCTACCGCTTATTCCCTTTCAGGGTCGCGGGGGGCGCTGGCGCCTATCTCAGCTACAATCGGGCGGAAGGCAGGGTACACCCTGGACAAGTCGCCACCTCATCGCAGGGCCAACACAGATAGACAGACTACATTCACACTCACATTCACACACTAGGGCCAATTTAGTGTTGCCAATCAACCTATCCCCAGGTGCATGTCTTTGGAAGTGGGAGGAAGCCGGAGTACCCGGAGGGAACCCACGCATTCACGGGGAGAACATGCAAACTCCACACAGAAAGATCCCGAGCCTGGATTTGAACCCAGGACTGCAGGAACTTCGTATTGTGAGGCAGACGCACTAACCCCTCTGCCACCGTGAAGCCTACCCAAATCCATGTCCCATTTTGACACAAACTAGTAAAAATAACATTCATATAATGTGCTGTCATCTGTGTCAGTACAGGGATGTTCACATTTTAACCTACAAGACGTCCACTTATCATGAGAGATAATTGTGTATTAATTATATGTTATATACACACACACTCACATCAACTACAATTGTTGTCCAAAAACTATTAAAAATAGGGACTAAATAAAGCAAAACTTACTCAAAAGTTACTCAATAATTGAGTCTTTTTTTCCGTGGAATACTTACTTACACTTCCATCCATCCTTTCATTTTCTACCGCTTGTCCCTTTTGGGGTCGCTGGAGCCTATCTCTGCTGCATTCGGGCGGTAGGCGGGGTACACCCTGGACAAGTCGCCACCTCATCACAGGGCCAACACACATAGAAAGAGAACATTCACACTCACATTCACACACGAGGGCCAATTTAGTGTTGCCAATCAACCTATCCCCAGGTGCATGTCTTTGGAAGTGGAAGGAAGCAGGAATACCCGGAGAGAACCCACGCAGTCAAGGGGAGGACATGCAGACTCCACACAGAAAGATCCCGAGCCCTGGGATTGAACCCAGGACTACTCAGGACCTTCGTATTGTGAGGCACATGTGTCAGGCTTGCCACTGACAGTTTGTTTGTGTTTTAGTTTTTCCTCTGTGTGTGTTTAGTATTTCCTGTTTTTAGTTCCTGTCAGCACTCCTATTTTGTCTGTTTCCTGTTTTTTTCCCTGTGCGCTGTTTCCCGTCAGCTGCGGCTGATTGGCACCTGGCCACACCTGGTGTCAATAAGCCCGTTCCTACTTGTACCTGCTTTGTCTTCCAGTCGGGGCTGGATTATTGTCGCTCTTGTCGTTGCTACATGTTTTGTATTGTCGCTCCTGTCGTGTCGTATCGTATCTTTGCAGCGTAGCGGTAAGCTATATATTTTGCCAACACAAATAGAAAGAGAACATTCACACTCACATTCACACATTAGGGCCAATTTAGTGTTGCCAATCAACCTATCCCCAGGTGCATGTCTTTGGAAGTGGAAGGAAGCAGGAGTACCCGGAGAGAACCCGCGCAGTCAAGGGGAGGACATGCAGACTCCACACAGAAAGATCCCGAGCCCTGGGATTAAACCCAGGACTACTCAGGACCTTCGTATTGTGAGGCACGTGTCAGGCTTGTCACTGACAGTTTGTTTGTGTTTTAGTTTTTCCTCTGTGTGTGTTTAGTATTTCCTGTTTTTAGTTCCTGTCAGCACTCCTATTTTGTCTGTTTCCTGTTTTTTCCCTGTGCGCTGTTTCCCGTCAGCTGCGGCTAATTGGCACCTGGCCACACCTGGTGTCAATAAGCCCACTCCTACTTGTACCTGCTTTGTCTTCCAGTCGGGGCTGGATTATTGTCGCTCTTGTCGTTGCTACATGTCTTGTATTGTCGCTCCTGTCGTGTCGTATCGTATCTTTGCAGCGTAGCGGTAAGCTATATATTTTGCCAACACAAATAGAAAGAGAACATTCAAAATCACATTCACACATTAGGGCCAATTTAGTGTTGCCAATCAACCTATCCCCAGGTGCATGTCTTTGGAAGTGGGAGGAAGTAGGAGTACCCAGAGAGAACCCACGCAGTCACGGGGAAGACATGCAAACTCCACACAGAAAGATCCCGAGCCCTGGGATTAAACCCAGGACTACTCAGGACCTTCGTATTGTGAGGCACATGTGTCAGGCTTGCCACTGACAGTTTGTTTGTGTTTTAGTTTTTCCTCTGTGTGTGTTTAGTATTTCCTGTTTTTAGTTCCTGTCAGCACTCCTATTTTGTCTGTTTCCTGTTTTTTTCCCTGTGCGTTGTTTCCCATCAGCTGCGGCTGATTGGCACCTGGCCACACCTGGTGTCAATAAGCCCGCTCCTACTTGTACCTGCTTTGTCTTCCAGTCGGGGCTGGATTATTGTTGCTCTTGTCGTTGCTACATGTCTTGTATTGTCGCTCCTGTCCTGTCGTATCGTATCTTTGCAGCGTAGCGGTAAACTATATATTTTGCCAACACAAATAGAAAGAGAACATTCACACTCACATTCACACATTAGGGTCAATTTAGTGTTGCCAATCAACCTATCCCCAGGTGCATGTCTTTGGAAGTGGGAGGAAGTAGGAGTACCCAGAGAGAACCCACGCAGTCACGGGGAGGACATGCAAACTCCACACAGAAAGATCCCGAGCCCTGGGATTAAACCCAGGACTACTCAGGACCTTCGTATTGTGAGGCACGTGTCAGGCTTGCCACTGACAGTTTGTTTGTGTTTTAGTTTTTCCTCTGTGTGTGTTTAGAATTTCCTGTTTTTAGTTCCTGTCAGCACTCCTATTTTGTCTGTTTCCTGTTTTTTTCCCTGTGCGCTGTTTCCCGTCGGCTGCGGCTGATTGGCACCTGGCCACACCTGGTGTCAATAAGCCCGCTCCTACTTGTACCTGCTTTGTCTTCCAGTCAGGGCTGGATCATTGTCGCTCTTGCCGTTGCTACATGTCATGTATTGTCGTATCGTATCTTTGCAGCGTAGCGGTAAGATATATTTCGTTAGATGTTTGTAGCGTACTGTTTTTTGTTCCCTGCTTCCAATTTGTCTTTATACAACACGTAACGACTTCTGTTCCCGGTTCTGTTTATGCTAGCCTCCATGCTAAGCCCTATTTGTATTTGCTAGCTTCCATGCTAAGCTCTGTTTATTTTCTAGCTCCTATGCTAGCTTTCTTAGTTGGTTATCCGCCTCGTGCGCGCTTTTTGTTGTACCCCTTTTGGTTTGTTCTTGTTTTAGTATTTTTATTATATCATGTTTTCTCACTCCGTGCCTGCTTCCATCTCCGCATTGTCATGCCTATGGTTGATGTTTTGTTTTGGTCATGCTATGTTTAGTTTTTTGGACATTTAGTTCTGTTTTGAATTTCCTTGTTTGTCTTACCATGCCAACTGATTTAGTTTTCTGTCATGTCTGATCATGAGTTTTGTATGGCCATACTACCCTGAGCATCCCCAATCTCATCTGTTCTCAAAGCTAAGCAGTGTCTGGCCTGGTTAGTACTTGGATGGGAGACTGCCTAGGAATACCAGGTGCTTTTGACCTTTGGACTTTAAGTTCCTTTTTTTTCACTCCCTGTTTTGTTACCATGACAACCAATCAGTTCACCTGTCTTGTCTCACACCTGTTTTCACATATCATGTTCATTATTTAAGCCACAGTTACCAGTTAGTCGGTCTGGCAACATCACCTCATTCACGCCCTCGATTATCTGCTTCATGCCTTGCATTGCTGTCCATTTTGTCCACGTAAGTTTTTGTTATTCATGCCAGTGCGCAAGTGTTTTCGTTTCATGTTTGTAGTTTATAGCCTTTGTGCTCGTCTTTTGTTTCATAGCCCAGTTTTTTGTACCGGCATTGTGCGCGCTTTTTGTTGGTTCCTGTTTTTAGTTTTAGTGTTAAAATAAAGATGTCTTTACCTTCACGCCGTTTCCCCTCCATTCGCTTTGCACCTCGGGAAAACAAACTAAGACCAAGTCCAAGCCTGACATGCATCTTGGGGTTCGTCACCAACTAACTTTGACAACATACACCAACCCCTGTTCCACCGTGCTTATTTTATTTAAAGATAAAAATTTATTAACACATTTGAACACACACACAATTACGGAAAAATGGTACCAGTATCGATTCCCAGCCACCAGGAATTGGTACTGTATCCATTCAAATTTAAAAAAGGCACCTGTCTTTTGCAATAATTGTAGCTTTTCTTTGTCTTGAGCCTGTCCTGCTAGAACTCTTGTCACCTTCAGGTTGTGTGAGGGCAAAATGAAGGTGAGCACATCTTACGTGTGCACACAAATCCTCCAATGACATTCCAAACCTTGGCCTAGTAATGGCTGAAGAAGATGTCATCGTGATAAAGCGGTGATAAAAGAGTTTCATATGAATGTCTCCATCTGCAGTGACGCCCGCGTAACACAGACACACACACACACACACACACACACGTGCACACACACTCAGTATTGCCATCCACACGGCACTGTCAGTCAATTTATTTTGCCCCCTTGTGCCTGAATATGATGTCAGATAGAGAGAGTGCCACATTAAAGTGTGAGCTTCCTCTCCTTCCCAAAAGTCAAAATGAGAGATGGACTTCGAATACAAATCAGGCAAAGATCAAATGAATGTTAAGGGTTGTGAGAGCCTTATCTCTCCCAGTCAGTCAGTTTGCAGTTTGTGCCCGCTTACAAAGACCCACAGGGAGGATGGTGACATTCATGCAACTCTCACTGCAGCGGAATATGTTTATTGCACACTTTTAAGCCTTCCTTCAATTACTAACAATTTTTTTTTCCCTCTAAAATGTACTCCATGAGGGCTGGGTCGCATTTGATGGTTCACATTTGCTAATCCTTTTTTCTCCACTGCTGTCACTCAAAAACATTTTCTGAAGAGGAATTAAAAGTGGGACTGCTGTCAGAGGAGTTATTAAAACTGCCGCATACAGTAGAGACCTGCTTCCAAAAAAAAATAACTACTGTAAGAATTTACCCAAAATTCACGGCGTTTAAAAGTATTACATCACGGTAAAATTCTGCAATCTGAATTTACTCCAACATTCTCTAACAGTGTTACAAAAAAGATCAGTTAGAATAATACATAATGTTGGATATAGAGAACATACAAACCCTTTATTTATAGAATCAAAGATAGTGAATTATTTTTATATAGCGCTTTTCTCAAGTGACTCAAAGCGCTTTACATAGTGAAACCCAATATCTAAGTTACATTTAAACCAGTGTGGGTGGCACTGGGAGCAGGTGGGTAAAGTTTCTTGCCCAAGGACACAACGGCAGTGACTAGGATGGCGGAAGCGGGAATCGAACCTGTAACCCTCAAGTTGCTGGCACGGCCACTCTACCAACCGAGCTATGCCACCCTAGATACTGAAATTCCACGACATAGTGAAATTGCAAACAGCTGAGATTATACACAAAGCAAACTATAACCTGCTTCCCAAGAATATACAACAATTCTTCTCAACAAAAGAGAAATATAATCTTAGAGAAAAATGTAATTTAAAACATTTGTATGCACGTACAACACTTAAGACTTTCAGTATATCAGTATGTGGAATTAAATTATGGAATGGATTAAGCAATCAATGTACTAATATGATCCACTTCAAGAAACTCTTCAAACTGGAAGTGTTTACAAAGTACAAAAAAGAAGAACCATGATAAACATTCTGATTTTACTCACCCATTCATTCTCAAAATAATCTTACTTATCTCATCGTATGGAATAAAACTTACTTCACTAATTATTTAGTTATTTATTTATTTGTATTGTGATTACTTATTACTTATGGAGTATACATTGTGAATACATTGAGAGCAGGAAGTGAACAAAAGTTTTAGCAACTGTTGTGTAAAGAAAAGGGGTAAGATTAAATAAACTCTGCTTCTTCCTACTCCTTTTCGAACATGTTGAAAAGAGAAACTGGAAATTGTGATGTGTCATGTTGTATGCTTGCATGTTTGAAATAAACTCAAACTCAACTCAACATTACAACAAATGACCGTAAAATTTACAATGCCCTCATATTTTACAGCGATTAAATGATTTTTTTTCCACAGCAAAATGCAGTAATCATGGTCAAAATTTCCCTACAAATTACTTTGCATTTTAACAGATTCATCTCTGTACTGCAGATTACTTTGCCCACTCCTGTAAGAGACGATAAAATTACAGCTGTGAAGTTACAGCATGTAGTTGTAATTTTATTGTCATAAACCAGGGATGCCAAAAAATTTTGACTCGGGGGCCGCATTGGGTTATATTATACATGATGAGGTGGCGACTTGTCCAGGGTGTACCCCGCCTACCGCCCGAACGCAGCGGAGATAGGCTCCAGTGACCCCCCACGACCCCAAAAGGGATAAGTGGTAGAAATGGATGGATGGATGGATTTATATATGGTAACACTTTAGTATGGGGAACATATTCTATGTAACAAAGACTTAATTTAGAGTTAATTGGACACTAGGGGGAACATGTTCTAAGTAACACAGACTTTAGGGTTGGGGTTATTGTAGTTTTGTGTTTTGTAAGAACATCCATCCATCCATTTTCTACTGCTTATTCCCTTTTGGGGTCGCGGGGGGCGCTGGCGCCTATCTCAGCTACAATCGGGCGGAAGGCGGGGTACACCCTGGACAAGTCGCCACCTCATCGCAGGTCCAACACAGATAGACATAGGTTGATTGGCAACACTAAATTGGCCCTAGTGTGTGAATGTGAGTGTGAATGTTTTCTGTCTATCTGTGTTGGCCCTGCAATGAGGTGGCGACTTGTCCAGGGTGTACCCCGCCTTCTGCCCGATTGTAGCATTATAAATCGATTTTTTCTATTCAATGCAATTCTCGATTCAAAAACGATATTTTTCCGCTTCAAAACGATTCTCTAGTCATTGAATACATAGGATTTCAGCAGGATCTACCCCAGTCTGCTGACATAGCAAAGTAGCAGATTTAAAAAAAAAAAAAGCTTTTATAATTGTAAAAGACAATGTTTTATCAACTGATTGCAATAATGTAAATTTGTTTGAACTATTAAACAAACCAAAAATATGACTTACTGTATTTCCTTGAATTGCCGCCGGGGCGCTTATTAACTTAAAACCACTTCTCACTCCTGCGCTCACCAAAGGCATGCGGTAAAAGTAAGCATAAACTAATTATTTTAAAACCTCTTGTCACTCCGGCACTTACCAAAGGCATGCAGGAAAAATTTGATTGTGATGTAAGCTTGTACCTTAAATCCTACTGAATAGCTCTTAATTTTCTTCCCTTTATGCGATTTCAAATTACCGGTTTTGAAATCAGCCTCCTCCATTTTGAAAATGATGAAAGGGGAAGTGTCACACGTGACATCATGAGTTTGACCAGGCGGTAATACTAAGCATGCGCTAATTATTTTGGGAAGCGAGTTTGACCCGGCAGTAATTCAAGGCAGGCGCATACTATATTTCCTGCGGCAATTCAAAGAAATACGGTATATGTACATACACCCGGGTTTCACGGTGGCAGAGGGGTTAGTGCGTCTGCCTCACAATACGAAGGTCCTGAGTAGTCAGGGTTCAATCCCGGGCTCGGGATCTTTCTGTGGGGAGTTTGCATGTTCTCCCTGTGATTGCGTGGGTTCTCTCCGGGTACTCCGGCTTCCTCCCACCTCTAAAGACATGCACCTGGGGATAGGTTGATTGGCAACACTAAATTGGCCCTAGTGTGTGAATGTGAGTGTGAATGTTGTCTATCAATCTGTGTTGGCCCTGCGATGAGGTGGCGACTTGTCCAGGGTGTACACCGCGTACCGCCCGATTGTAGCTGAGATAGGCTCCAGCGCCCCCCACCACCCCAAAAGGGAATAAGCGGTAGGAAATGGATGGATGGATGGATAATAATGACTAATTAAGAGCCAATATGTTTTGATTGTTTAATTGAAACTTTTATTAGTAGTTTGCACAGCCCAGTACATATTCCGTACAATTGACCGCTAAATGGTAACACCCGAATAAATTTTTCAACTTGTTTAAATTGGGGTACACGAAAATCAATTCATGGTAAATTGTTACTAATTTGCATGTTAATAAGCATCTAATTAATGGTGAATATGTTCCCAATACTAAAGTGTTGCTATATATATATATATATATATATATATATATATATATATATATATATATATATATATATATATATATATATATATATATATATATGGGCTTCACGGTGGAAGAGGGGTTAGTGCGTCTGCCTCACAATATGAAGGTCCTGCAGTCCTGGGTTGAAATCCAGGCTCGGGATCTTTCTGTGTGGAGTTTGCATGTTCTCCCCGTGAATGCGTGGGTTCCCTCCGGGTACTCCGGCTTCCTCCCACTTCCAAAGACATGCACCTGGGGATAGGTTGATTGGCAACACTAAATTGGCCCTAGTGTGTGAATGTGAGTGTGAATGTTGTCTGTCAATCTGTGTTGGCCCTGCGATGAGGTGGCGACTTGTCCAGGGTGTATCCCGCTTTCTGCCCGATTGTAGCTGAGATAGGCGCCAGCGCCCCCCGCGACCCCAAAAGGGAATAAGCGGTAGAAAATGGATGGATATATATATATATATATATATATATATATATATATATATATATATATATACATATATATAAAAGTTCTATTTTGGTTTCATCTGACCACATGACTTTCTCCCAGCCCTCTGCTGTATCATCCATGTATCCATTTTGGTATAAACTCAACTCGCCGTGTTTGGAGGAAGAAGGATACTGAGTTGCATCCCAAGAACACCACACCTACTGCGAAGCATGGGGGTGGAAACATCATGCTTTGGGGCTGTTTTTCTGCTAAGGGGACAGGACGATTGATCCGTGTTAAGGAAAGAATGAATGGGGCCATGTATCGTGAGATTTTGAGCCAAAACCTCCTTCCATCAGTTAGAGATTTGAATGGTTGACCAAATACTTATTTTCCACCATATTTTACAAATAAATTCTTCAAAATTCCTACAATGTGAATTCCTGGATTTTTTTTTCTTCACATTCGGTCTCTCACAGTTGAAGTGTACCTATGATGAAAATTACAGACCTCTGTCATCATTTTAAGTGGGAGGGCTTGCACAATCGGTGGCTGACTAAATACTTTTTATGTGTATATGTATATATATATATATATATGAAACATTAAAAAAAATTGTATTTTGTAAAACAATTTTTTATACTAAAATGTTCAAGAGGTGTAAACAATTTCTGACAGTATAAGGTGATTCGATATAGGTCTTGTAGTGAAACCCAAATACTGTATATTTACTGTATATTTATTATTATTATGACTTCCTCGGATTATACATGTTTTTATGGGGTGTTGGCGTTTTGATTGGCCCATGCCGTTCTCGCTTTGTCTCGCGATACTAAAACTCCTTGCCCCTCACAAGGCAGACGCTTCACTGCGCGGCTCCGCGGCCAGTCGCTGTAGTGCCGGAGAGGCGGCGTGACCACCCCGTCCCTTCCATGGCTGATTCCGCCTTGGGTCAAGTGTGGAGCTTTTAAACTCAACCGCCAGACGAACACCAACTACCGCCAGCGACCCCGAGCACGATTAATCTTTGTGCCGTTTATCACCTTTAATGCAGCAGGTAAGGTCGACAACAGTACATTTTATTTTTTTTTTTTGTATTGCTTGGTCTTGACAGAGTAATAAGCAGAGCTAGCTGGGTCACACTTGTATTAAACGACAACCCCACTCCAAAAAAATATGTTTTTAAAATCATAAATAAATATCGCCGGTTTTCTTCTCTTAAAACGTCTTTTTTTTCTGTAACCACTTTACCGTTCATTTGTGTGCAGCACCGTTGAGCTGCTGGAAGTAGAACTAGGAGAAGAATGCAGGAACTTCAAAGCTGGGATGCAAAGCCGCTGTTAGCTAGTATGCTAACGACACGTCCGCATGATGATAGTCCGCTTCATAACCGTGGGATCATTTCTGCTTTCTTATTATCATCGGGGGAGGAGGTTTGAGCACTTTGTAGTTTAGGCTCCGTTTTAAAAACTTAAACGTCTGTTTACTTCCCCCTTGGTGATGCATGCAAGCTACACCGGTGCAGCAGTCAGAAGTTCTCAACATAAATCACAGATTGTTTACCCAAAATGCACAATCAGAATCATAAACACCGTATTTCCTTGAATTGCCGCCCGGTGCGCCAATTAATTTAAAACCTCTTCTCACTCCTGCGCTTACCAAAGGCATGCGGTAAAAGTATCCATCCATCATCTTCCGCTTATCCGAGGTCGGGTCGCGGGGGCAGCAGCCTAAGCAGGGAAGCCCAGACTTCCCTATCTCCAGCCACTTCGTCTAGCTCTTCCCGGGGGATCCCGAGGCGTTCCCAGGCCAGCCGGGAGACATAGTCTTCCCAACGTGTCCTGGGTCTTCCCCGTGGCCTCCTACCAGCTGGACGTGCCCTAAACACATCCCTAGGGAGGCGTTCGGGTGGCATCCTGACCAGATGCCCGAACCACCTCATCTGGCTCCTCTCGATGTGAAGGAGCAGCGGCTTTACTTTTAGTTCCTCCCGGATGACAGAGCTTCTCACCCTATCTCTAAGGGAGAGCCCCGCCACCCGGCGGAGGAAACTCATTTCGGCCGCTTGTACCCGTGATCTTATCCTTTCGGTCATAACCCAAAGCTCATGACCATAGGTGAGGATGGGAACGTAGATCGACCGGTAAATTGAGAGCTTTGCCGGCCGGCTCAGCTCCTTCTTCACCACAACGGATCGGTATAACGTCCGCATTACTGAAGACGCCGCACCGATCCGCCTGTCGATCTCACGATCCATTCTTCCCCCACTCGTGAACCAGACTCCTAGGTACTTGAACTCCTCCACTTGGGGAAGGGTCTCCTCCCCAACCCGGAGATGGCACTCCACCCTTTTCCGGTAAAAGTAAGCATGCGCTAATTATTTTAAAACATCTTCTCACTTCGGCATTTACCAAAGGTATGCAGTAAAAATTTGAGTGTGATGTAAGCTTGGACCTTAAATCCTACTGAATAGCTCTTAATCTTCTTACCTTTTATGCGATTTCAAATTACTGGTATTGAACTGTGGGGAGTTTGCATGTTCTCCCCGTGAATGCGTGGGTTCCCTCCGGGTACTCCGGCTTCCTCCCACTTCCAAAGACATGCACCTGGGGATAGGTTAATTGGCCACACTAAATTGGCCCTAGTGTGTGAATGTGAGTGTGAATGTTGTCAGTCTATCTGTGTTGTCCCTGCGATGAGATGGCGACTTGTCCAGGGTGTACCCCGCCTTCCGCCCGATTGTAGCTGAGATAGGCGCCAGCGTCCCCCGCGACCCCAAAAGGGAATAAGCGGTAGAAAATGGATGGATGGATGGAAACCAGCCTCCTCCATTTTGAATATGATGACAGGGGAAGTGTCACTCGTGCTGTCACGAGTTTGACCAGGCGGTAATACTAAGCATGCGCTAATTATTTTGGGAAGTGAGTTTGACCCGGCAGTAATTCAAGACAGGCGCATACTATATGCCCTGTGGCAATTCAAGGAAATACGGTACTCAATTAAAGGCCTACTAAAATGAGATTTTCTTATTTAAACGCGGATAGCAGGTCCATTCTATGTGTCATACTTGATCATTTCGCGATATTGCCATATTTTTGCTGAAAGGATTTATTAGAGTACATCGACGATAAAGTTTGCAACTTTTGGTCGCTAATATAAAAAGCCTTGCTTGTACCGGAAGTAGCAGACGATGTGCGCGTGACGTCATGGGTTGTGGAGCTCCTCACATTTGTTTACAATCATGGCCACCAGCAGCGAGAGCGAGTCGGACCGAAAAAGCGACCATTTCCCCATTAATTTGAGCAAGGATGAAAGATTTGTGGGTGAGGAAAGTGAGCGTGAAGGACTAGAAAAAAAAAGATGAGGGCTGTGGAAGCGATTCAGATGTTATCAGACACATTTACTAGGATCATTCTGGAAAATCCCTCATCTGCCTATTGTGTTACTAGTGTTTTAGTGAGATTATATAGTACCTGAAAGTCGGAGGGGTGTCTCTGGGAGGAGGTAATAGTCCGCGGCAGCTGCAGGAGGACCAAGCTCCGCTCATAACTACGGTAAGAGCCAACATATTACCACAATTTTCTCACCGAAACCTGTCGGTTGACATGTGGTCGGGATCCATGTTTGCTTGACCGCTCTGTTCCATAGTAAAGCTTCACCTTCGGGAATTTTAAACAAGGAAACACAGTGTGTTTGTGTGGCTAAAGGCTAAAAGCTTCCCACCTCTATCTTTCTACTTTGACTTTTCCATTATTAATTGAACAAATTGCAAAAGATTCAGCAACAAAGATGTCCAAATTACTGTGTAATTATGCGATTAAAGCACACTACTTATAGGTTGGATCGGGCTGGAAAATAATGTCCGCTACAACCCGAGACGTCGAACGCACGCGTCATCATACCGCGAGGTTTTCAACATGACACTTTGCGGGAAATTTAAAATTGCAATTTAGTAAACTAAAAAGGCCGTATTGGCATGTGTTGCAATGTTAAGATTTCATCATTGATATATAAACTATCAAACTGCGTGGTGGGTAGTAGTGGGTTTCAGTAGGCCTTTAACGTCTGTTTACCTCCCCCTTGGTGATGCATGCGAAAAGGCAATATCGCCCAGCGCTAGTGTGAATGTTGACTGTCTATCTTTGTTGGCCCTGTGATGAAGTGGCGACCATACTTGCCAACTCTCCGGATTTTCCCGGGAAACCCCCGAATTTCAGTGCCCCTCCCGAAAATCTTCCGGGTCAACCATTCTCCCGAATTTCTCCCGATTTCCGTCCAAACAACAATAGTGGGGGCATGCCTTAAGGGGGAACATTATTACCAGACCTATGTAAGCGTCAATATATACCTTGATGTTGCAGAAAAAAGACCATATATTTTTTTAACCGATTTCCGAACTCTAAATGGGTGTATATTGGCGAAATAAACGTCTTTCTATTTATCGCTCTCGGAGCGATGACGTCAGAACGTGATGTCAACTAAGTAGTCAATCGGCCATTTTGTCAAACACATTATGCACATTGAGTCAAATGAGCTCTGTTATTCTTCATTTTTTCGACTGTTTTCCGTACCTTGGAGACATCATGCCTCGTCGGTGTGTTGTCGGAGGGTGTAACAACACGATCAGGGACGGATTCAAGTTGATTCACGTAGAATGTGCATCGATTAGCACGGCATGCTAATCGATGCTAACATGCTATTTACCGGCAATGCTAAGGCAGACATGGCACAGAGATGTATGGATAACCTGCAGATGCATTTCCAACGATAAAGTCAAAGAAATCACAAAGGTGAGTTTTGTTGATGTTGTTGACTTATGTGCTAATCAGACATATTTGGTTGCGGCATGACTGCCAGCTAATCGATGCTAACATGCTATTTAGGCTAGCTGTATGTACATTTGAAACTATATTTACATGCAGCGTTTCCTTTCACCCACATTTAATGCCAAACAAACACTTACCAATCGATGGATTTAATTTGATCCAGTGTCACATGATGCGAAACTTCTGATCGTTGGTCTGCACATTTTACCGGCGATGCTAAGGCAAACATGGTCGAATAGTATCAATAGCTATTCGCTCAATAGCTTCAGTTTCTTCTTCAATTTCGTTTTCGCTATCTGCCTCCATACTCAAACCATCCATTTTAATACATGCGTAATCTGTTGAATCGCTTAAGCCGCTGAAATCCGAGTCTGAATCCGAGCTAATGTCGATATATCTTGCTGTGGTAACCGCCACGTTGTTTGTATTGGCATCGCTATGCGACGTCACAGGAAAATGGACAGTGTCTTCCCAGATACCGAAAATCAGGCACGTTAAAGTTTTTTTAGGGCTATTCCGGGACGGGTACAATTTTGAAAAAAACTTCAAAAAATAAAATAAGCCACTGGGAATGGATTTTTATTGGTTTTAACCCTTTTGAAATTGTGATAATGTTCCCCTTTAAAGGCACTACCTTTAGCGTCCTCTACAATCTGTCGTCACATCCACTTTCGCTCCATTAAAACAGCGTGGGGGCCCAGTCTCATAATATATATGTCTTGTATGCACACAAGTGAATGCAACGCATACTTGGTCAACAGCCATACAGGTCACACTCAGAGTGGCCGTATAACCAACTTTAACACTGTTACAAATATGTGCCACAATGTGAACCCACACCAAACAAAAATGACAAACACATTTCGGGAGAACCTCCGCACTGTAACACATCATAAACACAACAGAACAAATACCCAGAACCCCTTGCAGCTGCCATTACCAATGCCCCCACCCCACTTCAACACCCCATCTCCCGAATTCGGAGGGCTCAAGGTTGGCAAGTATGGTGGGGACTTGTCCAGGGTGTACCCCGCCTTCCGCCCAAGTGCAGCTGAGATAGGCTCCAGCACCCACCACGACCCTGAACGGGACAAGCGGTAAAATGCATGGATGGAGCACAATCCCATTCAAGATCAGACAAACATTACAGGGAGACAGAACAAGATCGCTGACGGGTCTGCCAACTTCCAACGGCCCTTACAAAAAAGGTGAGAAACAGGTAAACACTGAGGAGGTGAGGAAAAGTCCAAGTCTGGGTCTGGGCACCTGGAGAGGGGGTCCAAACTAAGGCCAAGGAAGAAAAAAAAATCTCATAGCTAGGGCTGGGCGATGGGTCCTTTTTTTAATATCTCGATATTTTTAGGCCATATCGCGATACACGATCTATATCTCAATATTTTGCCTTAGCCTTGAATTAACACTTGATACATAGAATCATCATACTGCTGTGGTTATATGTGTCTTCATTAAGTCATTCTTGTTCATACTGCATTAATGTATGCTCATTTTAAACTTTCATGGAGATAGAGAAGTCACAACTAAGTCAATTGACCAAAACTGTATTTATTAAGCAGTGGCACGACATTCATGTCCTTTCAAAACAAAAAGTGCAAGATTGTCAGAGACATTTTAAAACAAGCTATGAGTGCACTTTTGTGCGTGATGTCACTAAGATGACATATCAAAACAACACTAAATTAAAGTGTACTTTTTGTACAGAATGCCACTACAATATTTTAAAACAAATACAGTGCATTTTAGTGCATGATGTCACACAAGATATTTCAATAAGTCTCGCATAAAAATGAGCTGCATATGAAAGACTATGTGTCCTACGGTGTTGACGTAGAAATAGTTGCTTCGGCATTTTGTGGGTGTGGCACCGAACGGAGATGTTGACATGCACAGTTTGAAGCACTCTTCATTCTCAAGCGGGTGACTTTTCAAATGATGCTACAAATTAGCAGTGTTGCTACTTTTTGTAGCAACGCTTCTGTCGCATAAATGTTCAACATATTCCCGCTTGAAGCCAAACCACCACCAGACGATGCACCCCGTGCTGTTTATCTTGGGAATTAATTATTCCTCCATTTAATACCGGATTCGCACCTTCTCTCTCTCGTATTACCACTCGCAACACACCGTTAGCATCACAGCTAATGTTACCCATGTCGTTACGTCTCTGCTCGGGGAGGGTGTGTTACGTTGCACACGTGACGTATGTATGAAGGTGCGCTTGTTTTATGTCTCTGTGAGAGGGAAAGACAAGAACAAGGGAGAAACTTATGCAGTTTAATGCCCACAGCTAAAAGCACCTGCGTGAGAACGTATACTCTTAATATCACGATATAGTCATTTTCTATATCGCACAGAGACAAACCCATGATAGATCGAGTATATCGGTATATATCAATCCGTCAAAGACCCAAGAGCTGGTCATTGACTTTGGGAGGTCGAGTCCACAGTCACAACCTATTGTGATCGAGGGAGTTGAGGTACAGACTGTGGACTCATTCAGGTACCTTGGGGTTTGGGTGGACAATAAGCTGGACTGGACTGTTAACACGGACCACCAGTACAAGAAAGGACAGAGCAGACTGTACTTCCTCAGGAGACGGCACTCCTTCAACATTTGTAGAAAACTCCTGTGGATGTACTACCAGTCTGTGGTTGCCAGTGTTCTGTTTTACATGGTAGTGTGCTGGGGGGAAGTACATCTAAGAAGGACAGCTCCAGACTTGAGAAACTGATCAGGCGGGCCGGTTCTACAATGGGAATGAAACTGGACTCACTGGTGACAGTGGCAGAGAAGAGGACTGTTGACAAACTAGTGAGCATCCTGGATGATGCCAGTCACCCCCTGCATAGCGTTATCAGTAGCCAGAGGAGCCTGTTCAGGGCTAGACTGCTTCATCCCAAGTTCAGGACTAATAGACTAAAAAACTCCTTTGTCCCACACGCCATTAGACTGTACAACTCCTCTCTGGGGCGGGGGGTACTAGGATGATAGGGGATGCAAAACAATAACAGTGCAATACGTTTTCATAACATGGTCACTACTGCCTGCTTTCTGTTGTTATATTTTTATTTTACTGTTATATTTTTATTCCCATTGTTACTTTTTATTTTTTATTGTTATTGTAATATTTCTCTATTTTGTTTCCATTTAAACCCCCATTATTTACTTGTTTTTAAAGTGCTCTCAACTCTGTACACTGCTGCTGGAATTTTATTTTCCTGAAGGAACTCTCCTGAAGGAATCTATCTATCCATCCATCCATCCATCCATCCATCCATCCATCCATCCATCCATCCATCCATCCATCCATCCATCCATCCATCCATCGCCCAGTCATAGCACACACAAGCATGTGTGTAAGAGGGAAACATCAAGCAACAAAGGACATTAAATACATTAATAGAGCAGAGCTTATGCAACTAGACATTTCTACATACAGCTACAAAAGTAAAAAAAAAAAACATATACACTTTGGTGGCCCCTGCGGTGTTACACGCCATTGTCTGTTTGGGTGGGGGGGGGGTGGCCAGAGACACAGGAGCAGACCCATCAAAGTAACCAAGAGAGTCATCTCCAGCCTCGGCCGCCCACTAACTCTCGGCCAGTGTCCAGTCCGCATTTCCTCCAGTCTCTCCAAACGGATTCTGGTGTGCCATCATTAACACATTATCATTGTAATCACGCAAACAATGATGTAATTATAATGTAGGTGTACTATTCATTCATTCATTCATTTTCTACCGCTTATTCCCTTTGGGGTCGCTGTCGCCTATCTCAGCTACAATCGGGCGGAAGGCGGGGTACAGCCTGGACAAGTCGCCACCTCATCGCAGGGCCAACACAGATAGACAACATTCACACTCACATTCAAACACTAGGGCCAATTTAGTGTTGCCAATCAACCTATCCCCAGGTGCATGTTTTTGGAAGTGGGAGGAAGCCGGAGTACCCGGAGGGAACACACGCATTCACGGGGAGAACATGCAAACTCCACACAGAAAGTTCCCGAGCCTGGATTTGAACCCAGGACTGCAGGAACTTCGTATTGTGAGGCAGACGCACTAACCCCTCTTCCACCGTGAAGCCCCCGTAGGTGTACTATTGGTTGAATTTCTAAAATGCAGCTGAGATAGGCTCCAGCACCCCCCACGACCCCAAAAGGGCCAAGCGGTAGAAAATGGATGGATGGAGTTATATCTTGTGTATGTTGATATTCTCCCAGCATTTGTGAAAGTGTTGCAGCAGACGGTTAATGTTTTGGCAAATTTTTTTGTCAAATGTATTAGCTGTTTTGTTGTCCATAAGAGATTTACTTGGCCAGTGTTTTTCAACCACTGTGCTGCGGCACATTAGTGTGCCGTGAGATACAGTCTGGTGTGCCATGGGAGATTAAGTAATTTCACCTATTTTGGATAAGATTATTTTATGTAAACCCGTAATTATAATCCGAAAATAAAATGCCGTTGAGTGTCGGGTATTGTCTAAAGCTCAGCAGAGTAACCGTGTAATACACTTCTATATCAGTATCAACACTTGATACAGTGGGGCAAAAAAGTATTTAATCAGCCACCGATTGTGCAAGTTCTCCCACTTAAAAGGTCTGTAATTTTCATCATAGGTACACTTCAACTGTGAGGGACGGAGTGTGAAAAAAAAATCCAGGAATTCACATTGTAGGAATTTTCAAGAATTTATTTGTAAATTATGGTGGAAAATAAGTATTTGGTCACTTCAAACAAGGAAGATCTCTGCCTCTCACAGACCTGTAACTTCTTCTTTAAGAAGCTCTTCCGTCCTCCACTCGTTACCTGTATTAATTGAACCTGTTTGAACTCGTTATCTGTATAAAAGACACCTGTCCACAGCCTCAAACAGTCAGACTCCAAACTCCACTATGGCTAAGACCAAAGAGCTGTCGAAGGACAACGGGAAAATAATTGTAGACCTGCACCAGACTGGGAAAAGTGAATCTACAATAGGCAAGCAGCTTGGTGTGAAAAAATCAACTGTGGGAGCAATTATCAGAAAATGGAAGACATACAAGACCACTGATAATCTCCCTCGACCTGGGGCTCCACGCAAGATCTCATCCCGTTGGGTCAAAATGATCATGAGATTGGTGAGCAAAAATCCCAGAACCACACGGGGGGACCTGGTGAATGACCTGCAGAGAGCTGGGACAAAGGTTACCATCAGTAACACACTACGCCGACAGGGAATCAAATCCTGCAGTGCCAGATGTGTCCCCCTGGTTAAGCCAGTGCATGACTGGCACATGGGAGAATGTCATGTGGTCAGATGAAACCAAAATATAACTTTTTGGTATGAACTTAACTTGTGGTGTTTGGAGGAAGAAGAATACTGAGTTGCATCCCAAGAACACCATGTCTACTGTGAAGCATGGGGGTGTAAACATCATGCTTTGGGGCTGTTTTTCTGCTAAGGGGACAGGACGATTGATCCGTGTTAAGGAAAGAATGAATGATTTTGAGCCAAAACCTCCTTCCAACAGTGAGAGCTTTGAATGGTTGACCAAATACTTATTTTCCACCATAATTTACAAATAAATTCTTTAAAATTCCTACAATGTGAATTCCTGAATTTGTTTTTCTCATTCTGTCTCTCACAATTGAAGTGTACCTATGATGAAAATTACAGACCTCTGTCATCATTTTAAGTGGGAGAACTTGCACAATTGGTGGCTGACTAAATACTTGTTTGCCCCACTGTGTATATATATATATAATGTATACACGTTTTATCGGTCCAGTCCTACTTGCACGTACAAAATAAAGGCTATAAAAGTCGCCTGCCACTCTTACAGTAAACCAAGGAGTAGTAAGAGTACACAGCTTGCATATAACTGCAGGAGTCACTTCTATATGATGTCTATTGATGGTGTTGTTTAGTTATCTTCTGCAAAATGTATGCCTTAAATGTGTCTAACTTTAATGTTTTAATTTACTTTTTGTGACTTTGTCTTGATCTTTTCCTCATGTGAAGACTGACATGGCATTTTATTTGTTCTTACTTATTTTTCTTATGGAAACCTGTGCCCCTTCCCTTGTCAGCCTATTTTGCAACTTTCACATTCTCACAATTTGAACTACTGTACTACAAAAAGCATTGCGACTTCTGTCACAATATTTGGGAAAAGCTGCCACGGAAGTATGCATTTAAGATTGCCACAATCTCAAAATGGCCAAAGGAATCCTACGGGAAAGTGTGTGTTCCATCCGACATCAGGTTAGTAGATTCCCCTGCCTGATCTCTGTGAAATTATAGTCGATAACTAAACCTGACTACATCTCATGCATCACAGTGTTTGTCTTAAGGACTAAGAACCAGAGCAAATCCTAACAGTGTTTGTCCTAAGGACAAAGAACCAAAGCAAGTCCTAACTTATACTCACGCATGCTTCCAAGTTCCCATCATTGTATGTCTGTGCTTGTTCAAGCGCAATCTTGCACATTGCACAGTAATAACAATACATGGTGTTTTTCACAAGGTGACATTTTACTTGTAGTGGGTGGAGTGTGATATTTTGCCTGTCTCTGTGCATTATTAAATGACAAACCATTTCCCGACGTTTATTATGTTCAGAATTGTGGGGAGCTAAAGCCTATCGGAGCTAACTACGCCCTTCACTGGTCGCCAGACAATCCCAGGGCATCCGTCCTCCTGAGAACCAGAGTCCTCTGCAGTGGACATTTTGTTTTTGATATATTTATTTTTGGAAAAATAAAGCCTTGTTATGCAAAACACAAATGTCCACTGCAGAAGATGTTTGGTCTTAGGAAGATATTGAGACAAACCACAACAATGGTTTTCTGTTTTTATTGGGGGGCTTCTACCAACATCAGGTTGTTATATAAATTCCCATGATACTGTGGCAATTTGTAAATTATTTGTTATATTGCAGATTCGAGTAGGGCCGGTTATTATGGCTAATTGTACACATCGATTAGATTTTGATTCATGCTGTTTGATTTGATATGGTCTGCATTTAAATATTTAAAATGTCTCAAATCTGTAATAAATAACAGTATAATTAGCTTTTTTCTCCTCAAGTATACAACTTTGGACAGTTTTCAGTCCCTAAGGGACTGAAAACAGCTATCTACAGTATGTATCTCCATGCACAGTGTAGATCCGCTCCTTAAGTTAATAATCACGTCCGTTGTGGCAAATGGCTTGCATTTCTTAGTGTGTTTATGAAATATTGTTAAGTATTAGGAAGAGGCTAAACATGTTACACACCGAGAGCAAGGAAGAGCAGTCATGCTTAATAGTTAACCGTTATGAAAAACCGACCGACAACAACAATACGGGAATAAATAAGTGCTTAGTACATTTTAAGAAGTGTAGAAGGAACCACATTACAGCAAAAAGTATGTAAGAAGTTCGAGAAAGGAACATCAGTGTGTCAGCAATGTCGGAACCATAAATTGATGTATAAATTGGTGTCGAAACCATAAGAAATATTAGTATATAATTGATACGAGGGTGATTAGATCAATATTTTCTCAACATAATTTTTGGTTGTTTTTGTTATTGCTTACAAATTCAGAGAAAAAGTCCCTGGACGCAGGAGGACCTTGAGGGCAAAAGCCAAATATTTTAAATGAGCATTAGATCATATTCTTTAAATTTCTTTAGCAATTGTGTACTGTTTTCCTTGTTTTGCTGAAACTATTATATGAAATCAAAAAGAATAAATAAGAGCTAAAATATTGTGGTGACATTTATAAACTGTCATTAGCACTCACAGTACATTTAATTGAAACATTTAAAGTTGATACATGTGATCTGTATCGGTATTGTTATTGACTAATTTCATGGGTGTTTGGTATCGGAATTGGCAGCAAAAATCCCTGATTGGCACATCCCTTAATGCAAGTGAAAGTGTACTTCTGTGGTAACATTCTATTTGTACAAACTGCATTAAGGTTTTGTCAATTGCAAAATAATAGTCAAGCCCCTAATACCACAAGATAATTTGTCACAATCATTTTTAGTCGTCAGATAATCTGGCCTTTCCTGGCTAAAGGATTCTCTGGTTCAAAATCACCCCAATTATCTTTCTGTGGACTGGTCTTAAGTCAGTGAGGAATTGAGAGGGCTTTGTTGCATACCATCTACAATTTTGCAAATCGGTACAACTCATTATACATATACTCATAATACGATCTAAAATACTGTGTTGGTTCATGTCTCTTCCCACTCAGTCGACCATTTATTCATACTGTGTTGGTTTTTGGCAGTGTGTTGGATGAGTCAAGGACCCCGGGAGAGGCCTATGTTGTATAAATGTGTCCTTTGACCCGCAGAGTGCAGTGAGCCTTGGCCTTTCTCAAAGGCAATAGACACTCTGCTTTTGTCTGTCTTTTGAAGCTCTGTCCCTCAGAAAGCTTTTTCACTCTACTACAATCGAATAGTAGCCCCTTTGTCATGTTCCTTTATTACCATTTTGGTTTTATCTGCCTCCTGTGTTCTGTGTCTTTTCCTTTCCAGCACTTTTGTTTTGGTTTTCTATTTCCTGTCACTGCATCTCTGTCCTGAGCACTGTTTTCCTCACCTGCCTTTGATTGGCACCCAAGACACACCTGTTCTTGGTTGCCAATCGCCTGCTGTATATGCAGGGTTTGACCTTCATCTAATTGAATGTGGGGTACTGCCACGGCAGTATCATGGCCACCATACCTTGAAAATGTATTGGATTCAAAATGAAGTCATGTCCAGCTCACTGAAAATGTGTGCTGGTCAAGCCAGCGTAGGCGACACTCTGTTAAAGGTCTGTTTGATATACTTTTAACATTTAGTGTTTCCAATTTAAGTATTACCTTGATATTAATTGTATTTCTTAAGACACATTTTGGCTTCAAGTATTTCGTAAAGCACCAACTCGGCAAGTCTAAATAAAATAAATCAAGTGTGAGCTAAACCTAAATGACTTATTAAGCTTTTATCAAAAGCAACAGTCATAAATTAAGCTTTCAGCACATACACAACGTTGACATCTATTGTTATATTTTGATAAAGACAGGGAAAAACATGCGTAAACGGTGCATGCAACAAGGGCAGGCAAGAAACATGGCTGCAGACATAAAGTTAAATAATGAAATGCAACCTTACCCTAGCAAAAACTATGCATATTTATCCGGGAGAGTCTTGTGCCAATGTCTTTTACCCAGCCGGACACAAATAAGTTGTAGACCTTCATGCTTTTCCAAGTTTTCATCTGTTTTGTCGTGTAGAATGATGTCTGGAGCACACGATAGTTCGATATGTTTGGGAACTCCACTGACAAATAATCCTATATCACTCGACACATCTTTTTTTTTTTAAGTATAGGGATCTATTACATAGCATGGTAAAGATTTTTGCTCATATTTGCTCTGTGCAGGAATACTGTATAGAGCTCATGGCCCTTGTGTACTCAGTGCATGTGTTGCATGCTGTACAATAGCCATCATAGCTTGGTTGACCACCACCACTGGTTTTTACTTACAGGAAGAAATCGTTTGTCGGAATACAGGCAATAAGGGTTTTTACGTGAAAACATATTGAAGTGATACAATGTATTGTAGCCCCCAGAAGAAGTCACACAAAGAAAGTCCAACACTATTTTGACCTTTTATTGCGAATCTTATGATAACTAATTGCACAATTCTGCACAATAACTAGGGACGGCGTGGCGCAGTGGGAGAGTGGCTGTGCGCAACCCGAGGGTCACTGGTTCAAATCCCACCTAGAACCAACCTCGTCACGTCCGTTGTGTCCTGAGCAAGACACTTCACCCTTGCTCCTGATGGGTGCTGGTTGGCGCCTTGCATGGCAGCTCCCTCCATCAGTGTGTGAATGTGTGTGTGAATGGGTAAATGTGGAAGTAGTGTCAAAGCGCTTTGAGTACCTTGAAGGTAGAAAAGCGCTATACAAGTACAACCCATTTATTTATTTATTTAATTCCAACAGGTTTTTACCTGCCTTGCAAACATTTTTGTCTCCGTGCTTCCCCAGACACACATTTCCTCATTTACTGCCAATATGCTTTCAGGCACGAATTGTGTGGGAAAAAATTCAGATGAAATCAAAACCAAACAAAGATAAAACATTACCACCAGCAGGTAGTTACAGTATGTAAATGTATATGCATGCATGCATGCGTATGTGTGTACGTAAGTGCTGAATGATATGGCAAAAAAATTGATCAATGAATTTATTCATATCACCTGACCTCGATTAATATCACGATTATTTAAAAAAAAAATTAAGTCGAATTGTCTTGTGCATGCGAGTATAGTAGCATTCCTACTGTTCACTATTGCAGTATCTTGTAACAAACAATTCCACCATGTTTGATTAAGGTACTATATGCTAACAGCTGATAACTGTCATTTTGTTCATTGTTCTTACAAGAGGTGCAACGGTACAGGTAGTAACCCACGCTCCAGTCCGTACCTCGCTTTTAGGGCCACGGTTTTCCTTTTTTATCGGTATATTTTGTGGGAGTAGAGACAACTTATTTTCCTCTCAAAGTTCTTTTGTTATTTTGCTTGTCATCAAAAAGTGCATTCTGCAGTAAACAAAGTATCATTAGTGTAGTGAATACTATAAGACTTTTATTTCAAGTCAACATTTACAAAACAACACTTTCAAATGTTAAATAATTATTTGTATTCTTTTATTACTTGTATACTTCAGTGCTTCTCACCAGTTTTTTGGCAAATGGCACGCGGTGACCCAGATCGTGGAGTTTTTAAAAACTGAAATACTGTAGCAGCGTATATTGAATACAATTACAATAAAGTGCAGTTTGAATTTGAGGTACTTTAAAATAATGTGTACCAACACGTAAACAAGTTTAATGATTATTTCAGGAACACAATGTTGTTCATCCTCAAACGCAAAAATAATTTGACCACAAAGTGTCTCTATGCAGAGTTTTTTAGTACATGTTATATCAGAGGAGTTGAAACTTTGCAGACACATAAACAAAAATTCTAATTGAAAAATCCATCCATCCATTTTCTACCGCTTATTCCCTTTCGGGGTCGCGGCAAATATTCAGATATAAAAATGCCTTTTTCTGATTAAATTAGTGGGTCTGTTTGTTCTCCCAGTCGGGACTAATAAAGACTCCTCCGAGTGCCTGCAAGTCCGCATTCAGGGCAGGATTACGGGTAAGTTGCAGCAGATAGTGGAATTAAAGCCTGTCACTAAAGCTGCTGGTCCTTCTAAATGTTGCTTCAACTTATTTGCTAGTGTTAGTCATATTTATTTGATTTTGTTATTCTTGGCTGCACTTCCCAGCTGTGTAAGGGGAAGAGGCTGACTGAACATTAATTAGGTCTTGACGAGCCAGATTTTCGCGCCGTAGAACGATACATGGCGCACATACACGGACACAGACTTTCACAAAAACACACGCAAACGTTCACAAACACACACGCATTCACAGCCACACACACAACATCACTGTCAATAAAAGTGGATTGGTCCGAGCTGGATTATCCCGAGCATCGTTGCTCAACATAATACTGCATATTTTTACATTCTATTGTAATGTAATCAAGCTAATGTCATTAGCATTAGCTAATATGATAACAGTTTTATAAGTGTCTGTGTTATTATCAATAACTAGCAAAGGCATTCTGTTTGTATTGTTCCACTTTTGTGTATTCACCAAAACGTCACTTCTGTTTAGCTGATTGGAAAGCAAGCTTCCGTAGCTAGTGGGTTCATGACAATGACTCATGTTTTGTTTGATTTAGCCATTTTACTGCAGTGTTACAGGCACGTTTGGAAACAACTAAGGTGTGTAAATAAACATTTAGAAAATATTTCTTTGTAATTAACTCATGTCACAACATGTAAATCTGCGGCTTATAGTGCAAAGGGGCTAATATATGGAAACCATTTTTTTGCTTCTAAAATTTAGATAGTGCTGCCTATATATCAGTGCGCTCTATAGTCCGGAAAATGCGGTAAACCTTGAATGTAAAAAAAAATTGATGGACTGGTGTTATTTTAGCACATTGTATTCATTAAAGATGGTTAAAGATAAGTCAATACTATACCACCACTTCAGTAGATTGCAAGGTTTGAAGCTCTCAGTTCTGTCTTGCACACAATTAGCCCGCCTTGAGATCCTTTCCGTCCCTTCCTGACATTCACACATGATTGGGATTGTAAATGAAGTTTTCCTTGTTGAGCGGTTGGATGTGTGGCCTTGGCCTTGGAGACCTATTAAGTTTTTATTGGATTGGCAGCGCATACTAAAGTGGACAATGCGGTAATGCTCAAGTGCTTTGCTGCAACTTATGCAAGAAGCTGGGCCCGCAGACAGGGACAAGTCCTCTGCACTTGAGTTTAGTCCTTTAAGCAATTTAGAATCTATGTTTACAAGGTAAGGTTGTATTTTACCACATCCTTCACTTATTGTGTGAGTGAAGAATGCACAGATGCTACCTGGTGGTTGTTTGAGCACACTGCATCTAGTTCTGGATGGTCCCACTCTTTAATGCCTCACTTAAGAACTTTCAGGTTTGGTTGATTGTGGTAGACAAAGCGGTCGAGTTTTGTCTTATAAAGACCACTTTTCCCATGAGGACCAGCACATTGGGGCTGCAACTAACGATTATTGTGATAGTCGATTAGTCAACGATTATCTTAACCATAAGTAGGGTTGCAAATGGGTGGAAAGTTTCCGGTAAATTTCCAAAAACTTTCTGGAAATATACCAAGGAAGGTTTTAAGCTTGGGAAGTTTGGAAATGTTGACCATTTTTTTATTTGAAGAATGTACTGCACATGTGATGGAGGAATGCACAGAAGGGTTGAAATTCTACTGAATTTGAATTTTATCAGGTTGTTTTAGCTCATAATCATGCTGCAAGATCTAGCATGTTGCATTCAATGTTTATTGCCATTACTTTCCTGTTAATTCCCATAAAGTATTGTTAATTCCCATGGAAAGCTTCCAACTTTGAATATTCCCAGATTTTTGCAAGCCTAACAATAAGTCGACTAACCAAATAATAAAGTGTACCTTTATATTTAATGGGTTTAATTTTCCATTGACTTCTAAATGCATCTGAAGTTACTTTAGGCATGTACTTACGAAAAACAAAGATGACTAATTAATTCATAATTTATTTTTATACTGTATCTGTGCTGCTCATTCAGCTGTTACAAAAATTTAAATGACTAATAAAATTGTGTCCATTTAAAAGAAAGGAAAGGCTAAGTGCCAAGAAAATTTTTACCGTGTTTATGTCTTTAAAAGCATTTAGAATAGTAACAGTGAAAACAAACAACAAAACACAAAATCTAACTTCCTCAAAAAGAAAAGCATTTTGTGATGTTTAAAAATCTGCACACTGATAAATTAACTATTGATAAACTCTTGGCAGTTTTAGCACTCTAACAGACTCAATGTGTAAAATTATTTAGTTGATTAATTTTTAAAATGTTGGTTATTTAATGGGTTGTATGTTTAATCTTATGTAACCTCCGAATTGGTGCCTGTCTGTCTCTCTCTGCATGTGCTTGTGTGTTCACGCGCGGTTCGCTCGCTCCCTTTATATCATAATTATAATATTAAAAAATATCCAAATGACCATGGTCAACGTTTACATATCTTGGAGGTTTTGGCCTGGTAGTTGACAATATCAGCTTGTGTGCAAATTATCACCGGGGTTTAATGGCTACTAAATGTAACCACACTCACCTGTGACCTGTTTGCTTTTAATCAATGTGTGTGAATAAAAAGCTCAGTGAGTTTCTGGGATCCTGACAAACCACTACAGTGCTCGTTTCACCCAGTGCTATGCTGAATTTGCTGATCCGCGGAAGGCGGTCATTAAACTATATAAAATAGGAAAAATATTTAAAAACATACACAAGTAATTACAACATTTAATTAGCATTGTTTTAAAGTGTTTATATTGGTGAAAACTGTATCACAATATGAGAGTTTTATAATGGTCGATATCTAAAATTAATTATTTTTTAAGACCTATCAAAAGTAAGAACAATGACAAAAATATATCAAATGTAAGCATTTTTTTGATTATAAAATATCACCTTCTTCTTAATATAACCCTTTGATACTGTTACCTGATTGTTAGCACGTCTCTCCCAGTGATCAGTAATCAATTCCTGCTCAGTTTTCAGAGAACAAGTACCTTTGTTCATGCAACCAACCTTTCTTTACAACTTCCGATTTCTTCCGACGAAAAAAAACCCAAACCATTTTATCGAATGCATTTTTTATTGATATTACGCGTCTTTCACGGTGCATCTTGATATCGTTAATATCAGCCACCATATTCTCTCTCTGTCTAGCCATTTTAAAAGCATTTTTCCTGCATACATTTGAAGAATGGAATCACCTCAGCTACCCTACTCCATCAGAAGCCCTTGCTTCCCATATTTTCATTTTTTCATATCTGCCTAAGACTGAGGAATATAAACCATCAAAGCCTTTTTGAAGCTTCCTTCTCCCTGCCAAAATCCTTTTTCAATGCCGACAGCATGAGCTGCTTAATATTCCAAACTAGTCGATGGCCTTTTCAGTGAACTAACAAGGTTCTGAAGATTCAAGTCTTGTCTTTCCAATAGATAGCTGGAATTTAGCCTTATTTTCCAAAAATATCCTGGAAGTGTTACAAACAGGTCAGAGCTTCAAAGGCCAATCCTTTGGGCGTAATTTTGGATATGGGACGTTTGTATTGTTTCATGTCTCTCCAATATGTATCAGTTATTTAAATATGGAGTTGTGCTAAGGGTTCTTGGAAAATTCCTGGAATCTGGCATTTTTATTCCCACATATAATTCCAGTCATGAAAATAGGATGTCATTGTCAGATTGCCAAATACACTGAATCACTTGGTTATTCTCCCCCTAGAAGACAGTTGGGTGATCTTACCGTCTGGTGACCTTGTAATAGGGTCTGTATATAGCATTATACATACAGTAGAACCTCGATTTATGAACATCACTTCCTGTACAAATGGCCATGGCCATTTTAAAGTGGTGGGGCTCCCTCGTTAACAAGATGTTTTTACATCCTGTACACACCGGGCTCGGCCGTTTGGAAGGGATTTGACAGTTAGTGGCACTTTTGACATGTCTGTTCCCACGATTGTCGTAACTTGTCAGCCTGTTTTAGAGATCACTTTGTCTGCTCAGAAAAAGTTTAATTGTGTCCAAACTCTCACAGTTTTACTGTATAGCTTCGGGTAGCTAGACAACAACTTTGAGCGAGCGTTTACTTTAGTTAGCCTACGACTTGCGGCACCTTCAGTTTGAGGGTTTTATCAGCGAAGGGGGCTTTATTTTGCAGCAAGTCTTTAACTGTGATGAGACCAAGAAAGATATCACAGCGGACCTTAGAAGACCATAGAAGGCACTACCGGGATACAGGGCAATGAAGGATCACCTCACACTGATAGCTAGCGGTGATTACGTGACGCGACTGCTTATTGATCCGAAATTCCCAGTGTTCAACAATGTCAAGAATGTTTTCAGACACAAGGTAAAATGGTTTTCTTTTTTTGTTTTTAAATTGTGGCAACATGATGGTTAACGTTTTTGAGTGAACCAAGGATACTTTTGTGTGTGCTTGTTGACATTTACACTTGCTGTAATGTTTGGATAATAATGATGGTTACCCTATTGTCTTCTTGTCATGTTTGTTTGAAATACAGCTATAATTAGTGTGCTTTTTTTTTTTAACAGAAATAGGGACTTTTTTCAAGGCGAGAACATAGATTTTTTTATAGGGAACTTTGGTTCATTATACAAACTTTTCGGTTTATGAACCATGTTCTAGAACCAATTAATTTCGTAAACCAATGTTCCACTTTACAAATCAACAGGTCACCACGGCACGCTTCATCGGAACACTTAGGTTTCTTAAGTTTTTAAAGTTTTCATGCTGTAATATCTTTTGTAGAGTATTCTTGTGAAGTCTGAGCTGGTAAAAAAATGGAAATTACAAAAATAGCCAACACATTTAACTTATTACGTTTTACCACGTAATAAGTCAAAAATGCTGCCTAATCGTTTCCTTACATTATTCATGTACTATTTTATTTTGTATTGTGCAGCCTTTGTTCACATGGCAATTATACAGTTTTTGTTTTTTTTTCATTTTTGATTAAGACTAGCGTACCGAACCGAGCCCAGCCTGACAAAATGTAAAACCTGCTGCCTGCTCTCCTGAATATGTGTGACTGCGACACAACACCTTTATTTTGTACTGTGCAGCCTTTGTTCACATGGCAATTATATTTGTTCTTTTTTTTTTTCATTTTTGATTAAGACTAGCGTACCAAACCGAGCCCAGCCTACAAAATATAGAACCTGCTGTCTGCTCTCCTGAACATGTGTGACTGCGACATAACACCTCTCTGCATGCAAACTCAGCACCCGTGAAACCCTCTTTATTCCCTAAATCCAGCATGAAATCACACTGTTTTTGAGGTTGGGAATTTGGCATGGTGCCACTGCCGAGGCAAAGAAAACCCTTAGCAGCATTAAAATAGCTTGAGATATTTCATGTTGATGCTTTTTGATGATGCTGATAGAGTAGAATTTTATCCAGCCACATCACATTCTCCCAGCTGTACATTTACTTTATATATATACATATCCCCAGCTCCAGCAGAAGTAATAATTTCTGTCTAATGTTCAAAATGTATTCACAAGAGTGAGCCTGAAAGTTGATGCTCATGATTCATATGCGTGGTGGCAACTGCTTTCTGAAGAGAGGTTGACTGAAAGGGACAATATGTAAAAGCAGTGTAAATGGTGTCAGCGCAGGGCTAAACTGAGAGGGTCTTCTCAAAGAGGAGCTGGAGTGCTGCTTGGCTCTAACTGCTTTTTAATACCCAAAGCTTTCTTTGACCTGGTTTGTCTGTAATATGTTTAGAATCCCAGCAGTTGTGGAATTTTAACACATTAGGTATGATAAGCTATTCTTACTGTATGTCACGGGTCAACTATAATTACAGTTATATTAGCACGGTTTTGTTTGTGTTGTTCAACAAGATAGTTAATAAGGTATATGTCTAAGAGAGAGGAATATGGTTGTGTGAGACAAAAAGTACCGTATTTTTCGGACGATAAGTCACACAGTTTTTCTCATAGTTTGGCCAGGTGTGCGACTTACACTCAGGAGGGACTTATGTGTGAAATTAACGCATTACCGTAAAATATCAAATAATATTATTTACCTCATTCACGTAAGAGACTAGACGTATTAGATTTCCTGGGATTTAGCGATTAGAAGTGACAGATTGTTTGGTAAATGTATAGCATGTTCTATATGTTATAGTTATTTGAATGACTCTTACCATAATATGTTACGTTAACATACCAGGCACGTTCTCAGTTGGTTATTTATGCTTCATATAACGTACACTTATTCAGCCTGTTGTTCACTATTCTTTATTTATTTTAAATTGCCTTTTAAATGTCTATTCTTGGTGTTGGGTTTTATCAAATGAATTACTCCAAAAAATGCGACTTGTACTCCAGTGCGACTTATATGTTTTTTTCCTTCTTTATTATGCATTTTCGGCCGGTGCGACTTATACTCCGAAAAGTACGGTAAGTTATATGAATGCCAGAAATTCAGTCGTCGATACTGCAGCGGCACAATTAATTAGATTTTAATCCCGATCCCGATTTTTCAAGGACATGGTCATAAAGGCAATAAAGGAACGTTTGTATGTGTTTATCATTATAGATTCTTCTTTAAGAAGTGGTATGTTCACTCTTAGGTGTGAAATTTCTTCTAAGTGCTAAATGAAATGCAGGTTGTATTTCTGATCAATTGATTAAAGGCAGGGTCAACTACAGGAAAGTTCTGTATTGAAAAGCTTTACATGAAATGGCAATCAAACCACTACTTGAATCTAGACACATTTTTATTGGTAGCTTGTTAAAGGGTTTTATGAGAATGAGGAGCGTACTTAAAGCTTTTTACTGAGTGTTTTTAAATTTTTGGTCATGTGAATGCATTCTGTTGACAGGACCCTATTATGGAACGCAAACTTTATCCAAACGCACTATAGTTTACACACAATCACCTCTTTTATTCACATACCACTAGGGAGGGGTACCTCTCACAGAACCGATACGATACCAGTAACCTGGCGTACGCCTTTTTGCATTCCAAAGTTGAGATGTATCAAGACGTGGAAATGTGCGTTGCCTCATGCCAACTTTATGCTTCACGTATGTACATTTCTATGGGCTGAGGTTACTTTGGGTAACACGAAGAGGTGGTCGTTCTGTCTTTGCTAACATTTGATTTCAACAATGTAAAAAGGATCAAGGCAAGGCCACACAATTCACTTTTTCGCCAATGCATCTAACGATTCATCTTCATATTTGTCAGGACATCTGTTATTTTATGTTGGTGATGATTGTGCCACCTATTGCTGTCACAATGTGCTTTTTGGACTTCTTGGCCGTTTCGGGCGGGTAGCAGCAGCCGGCGTTGGTTGGGGCACATTGGTACCGGAGACTGGGGAATGTCCCGACTTGGTGTCACGCACAGCTGCTACCGCAAGAAGTTCTCCTGTGTTGTAATAACAAATTGAGTAATCAAACAACAGTTAAAGCCTTTCATATAGTTTTTGGATGGTGCTGGTATTTTTAAATGTAAAAGGTGGCATTCAAACTAATATTACATCATTTTCACATAAAACTCATCTGGCTCATGTCAGTATGAGTACAGTTTGTTGCAAATCACACAAATTATATTTATATTATGGGTAATCCGTACACCTGCCTCTTCGGAAGTTTTACTTACCATTGTAGCGACTGTCTTCTCAAACGGGGTGCAGCAGTAATTTCCCTAAGTTGGTTTGGGCCATGCACATGTATCTTCTTATTCAACTTTTTCCTAACCCAAACATTTATTTTTATTTTTTTCAGTCTGTGTTCAGTTCTCAGAGACACAGCAATGACAGGCTGACAATAACTCTGTTGTCTAGTCTTTTGTTGCGTCTTAAACAGGGTTTATACTGTAATTGTTTTACTTATTATGTACCAGCTGTTTGATTTTTACATTTTGTAGTTTTCATTGTCAAATCTGGAGGTGTGCAATACGCATGTACAATCGCTAATGCTAATCGGTAGCAAGTCGATGGAAAATGCAATGTAAATTAGCATCGACCTAGCACATTTTCAAAAGTGGAGCCTTACTTCAACGTTAAAGCATTGTTTATAAGCGTACTTGCTTTGTTGGCATGGACAATTTCAAGATTGCCTACAGGCAGTGCGGCAGAGTCTAATCTGAAAGCTTGTTTACCTGCCAAGTGGTTAAGCCTCAGAGTCTGCAACCGCATGAGACGTCACGTGGAACAAAGGTATCGAAATATGGCGCCGTTTGATTTTACTTGACTCGATACCCAGTAGTACTGACAGTTTGACCGGGGGCCTATAAAAGTACCATATTCGGCACCCACCCCTATATTGCACCCAAAAGAACCATTACTGTGTGTTTATTTTCATGTGTATTACTCTGCTTGCACCAGAGCTCATTTGTGATGCTACTGTACGGCTACAACGCTGAGTGTCAATAATCCACATGTTTTGTGTTTTTGTTTTTACAAATACAGACATAAAAGCAGCAGTCTATAATGAGCTGCTCAAATCTGGGACAATTGGACAATCTCTCATTTTCCATTCCTCACCACCTGCCTTCAGCATGCTAGGCCTAAAAAATATCAGTAGAACCATGCAGTGGACATGGTCGATTGTGTAAGACTGACATTTCTCCTTTTCTTTTTGTTAAGGTACAGTTTATTTTTGAATTGAACTGAATTTTATTTATAAAGCACTGTTTTCTAGTGACTCAAAGCGCTTTTTACATAGTGAAACCCAATACCTAAGTTAAATTATAACCAGTGTGGACGGCACTAGTAGAAGGTGGGTAAAGAGTCTTGCCCAAGGACACAACGGCAGTGACCAGAGTGGCAGAAGCGGGGATTGAACCTGTAACCCTCAAGTTGCTGGCACGGCCACTCTACCTACCAAGCTATACCGCCCTTATTAGCAAAAGATGCCCTAATTTTATTTACCATAAATTCCGGACTATGAGCCGCTACTTTTCTCCAACACTTTGAAACCTGTGGCTTAAAAAAGTATGAGGCTAATTCATAGAAAAACAACAAGCAATTTCACTGAAAGGTGTGTTCCTACAATGTCGCTATCTCTTGGACAAGTTTGTTTATTGCAAGTGCTGCTGTGTCCTTCCATTTAGTGCTTTCACCCGGAAGTAGAAGTTCTTTTCCGTTTTCCGCCGTCCATAGTATTCTTACTCATATGGATTCTTCACATTTGTAATTTTTATAATATATCTAAAACTGTTTATACTTACTAAACCATCCCATGTGTGATTTCTGTAGGAGTTTTTCATTCATATTTCTACGTTCAATCGTAATGTAATGAAGCTAATGTCGTTAGTTAATGATAATATGCTAAAATGTTTAAGAGAATCCGTGTTAGTATTATTAATTTAACAACAGCATTCTTTTTTGTCTAGTTTTATGTTTCACAAATTCCTCAGTAAATTCACCAAGACGTCACCGTGGAGTTATTGAGTCTGTTAAGCTGACTGTAGAGCTGGCTTCCTCAGCGAGTGGGTCCATTAAGATGACATCTGTTTTGTTTATTCAACCGTTTTACTGCCGCGTTAAAGAAACTGTTTGGAAACAATTGAGGTATGTAAATAAAGTTTTACGTAATCTTTCTGTGTAAATAACACATTTTACAACATATACCATACTGTATATCTGCGGTTTATAGTCTAGTGCGGCAAATATATTAAGAAAAATATAAATTCTAATAATTTTGTGGGTGCTGCTTATACACCGGTGTGCTCTATAGTCAAGAATAGTAGATCATCAATATTTTTGGAGTTTGTCTAGACTTGCTGTCGTTGATATTTTTGTGCAGCCATCATTACTTTTTTAATTGTCAATTATTCACCTCTGCTGTACATTTTACCGTTCCAGACCATTGCGTTACAGTATTTTGTCAATTACCGGATTTAATTAAAAAATCAATGTCATCCTTCAGTGTGTCAAAACCAGAACAATTTTAACAAGCTCGAAATGTATTGATCAAATTAATTGCTGAGTAAAGTATCCATGTCTTGCTGCTAATTTGCCTCGACAGATTGGTTGGGCTGTCAGAACACAGATTTATTCTGCACAGCTTCCACTTCACTGTAAATGTTTTTTTTCCTCTTATCTTGATTTATTTTGCATCCGTTTCAGAGTCCAAGAATTGATTTAAGATTGATTGCAATGTAGCTACAGTGAAAAATAATTACCAGAGGTAAAATGTGACTCAAGCATAGTGACGAAAAGCTGCTTTGCTTGTAAAATAAATGTCTTAATGTACTACCTGCAACAAATTAATCCTGACTAATTCCGTATTTATGTAATTGTTAATATGCATAGACAATTATGAACATTTTGTTTTATGTTAAGCAGATATGCTAACATGCATTAGTGCAGTACATCAACCAAATGTTATATTTTTTTTTACAAAAAAGTGTTATTTTATTGCATGTTATTGTTTATTTTTAAATAAGGTAACCATGGACTGCAGATGGAAATGAGCTGTTTAGCTGTAATCTCTTGCAGAACATATATGTATTTGAGCTTAATGTCTCTGTGCATAGTCACTTCAAAAAAATACTAAACTAACTAAATGCATTTCTTTTAGTGAATAAAAAAAATATATAAATGCTTTACTGTGGCCCCAATCTATCTTGGAAATGATCATTGAATGCAATGTAGAATTGCACTGTGTATGTAGGGGAATGTGTGTGGACATTTGCATAAAATTTGATGACTTTTTTTTCCAAAATGCGCAATTATCTCTGAATTCCCAACACGCAGATTTACATATCAGTTTATTTCTATTTATTCCTGTACATTTACCTTAAAAAAAATCCCAGAATTGTGAATACAGCCTGAAAAATGGTGTTAGAGTAAAAGAAAATCTGCCTAATTGATAACAATTATTAAATTTAAAAAGTGAAAATAAACAATTTGTATTTTCAAAAGCAAAATTGCATATTGAACAGGAACATGTGTACACACTGGGAATACATTAATTGTTACAGATGCAGTAAGCCATTGTGTTTTCTCTCATGTGTAGGTGGCCTGTTAACAACTAGCAAAAAGCCTCGATGGTGAGCTTGGCTACGATGTGCGGCCACTTGACGGTTTCTTTGTGAGAGGACTGAAGGTCAGTATTAAAATTGTCAACGCATACGTCATAAAAATAGTGCAATAAAATTATACGGACTTTACAGAGATGTAGTTAGTCTTTGCATGCCATTACTTTAACATACTGCACACTTCTTTAGGTACTCTCCATACTCCACTATGCTAAGGTTATGAGAATCGAAAAAGTGATTTCATTCCTGGGAGTCTTTTGTGGTTACATTTCACAAAAAAAGGATGAAAACAGGGCAATTTTCAAAGTGGCTATTTCGTCAAAGGGAGGAAATAAAGCCAATATGTAGAAACATTAGCACACAGCATGTCATAACTTTGAATGAAGGTTTTTAATGTGCTCCGATCAGAAGGGAATCTTTACCAGTGGCAATGTCAGCACGTCGCCTACAGTTAATATTACAGGTAACAAATTAACTTATACTGCCTGTCAAAATCTGATATAACTAATTTAAATATGCGGACATAGCAAAAGAGCCGTGGTGTATGGGTGGAGCGGAGTGAATGTATTATAGGTTCTCAGTGTAACGCGTTTTGATTCACAAGAAAAAAGCACTATATGAATTAAAACCATTATTCATTATTAACATTGGGTGCCATGATCTTTCTGCCAGCAAACCGCAATTTAAAAAAATATATACAATTGCTGACATGTTAAAAGTGCAATTTTAATGTTGATTTTGTGCATTTATTAGTAAAAAAGTGTATTGCAAGCAGAGTCCTAAAATATGTATCGTTGGTTTGGGCCGATTACTCGATTAATTGGACAAACTAATAGATGACTCGATTACTAAAAAAAAAAAAATTTGATAGCTGCTGCGCTAGTAAACTGAATCAAAAATAGAATTAGAATTGCAAAAATGTTTATTAATTCCTGTCCCTAATTAAGATCCCATTAGACCAGAGGTACACAACCTTGTTTGCACCATGAGGCATTGTTATCACGGACCGGCCTTCCACGGATGGCAGATAAATACAGCAAATATAAGTATTAAAAATACATCTTACCATAACGTTGAATTAGTGGGAGCCCTGGGCTTGTTTGTTTGCGATGACATTCTCCCCGGCAAGTCAATGATTTATACAACATACCAATAACCTAACATGTACTGCAGATGTTAATTAGCATTTGGCTACAATCTAAAGCATTTACATTGTGTATGTTCATTAATGTGCATTGTCACATGTAACAAAGATATACACTGAAAGCGCAATTTACAAACTTATTTGGTTCTTCAACATGTTTCGTAAACCAGAAAGGAATTTTATTATACATATATAAACAAGCTTATTGGTGTGTTCTAGAGGGACAGGTGAAAGAAAATGCGGTTGTTTAGAAATTATTTATTGCTTTTGAGCGGCCCGGTAGCAAATGCGTCTTGGACCGATGGTTGGGGACTACTGCGTTAGATTTTACCCTCATTGTATGGTTTTAGTCAGTGTTTTTTATCTTAATATCAATACATGCAACTGGCATACCCGCCCTTTAAAAATGTGATGAAAGGATTCCGCTGTTTTTTGCCTCCCTTTGTTGAAAAGTATGCTTAATCCCTCAGTGGGCTACAGTTGAGTAATGCACTGCTTAATCGTCCAACTGGAGATAAAATACACAGGCACGTTAAAGCTGCTTACAACATATCGGCCATTTTTAAACCATGCTATCAGTGATGCATTTACATGTTGATTTGTTTACAGTAATTCAGGTCACTTAAAGTCTTTAGTTTCTCATTGTTGGAAAGGAAAAACTTGAACCCATAAAAAAGACTGCTTGGTGTTAAACGTTGAGTTTAATTGAGAGAATATTTGCTAATTATGTTATTCATGGTGCTTGTAGAAGTAGCTCGAGCAGCATCCAGTAACAAGTAATCCTGAAAGCCATCATATGTTCAATCACTGGCATGCTTAAATGACTACTATTTAGCTCTAATTGACAGTTTGGTGTTAGCTTTACAAATGTTAATGCAAATGACGTTGCAGTAAGTGTGCGCAGCTAAATATAGCCCCCAAGCATATGTGTGACAGACTTTTAACATTGCTAGTTTTCACATGAGAAGTAACGTTGTACAACCCAAGTTTACACAACAGGACATTAGAGTTGATCAATTCAAAACAAGTGTTGCTTCTATTTTATTAGTAACTCCTATTTCTTTCCTGGAATCAAAGTTAAAACTGACGAAGTTCACATTGATGCAAACAACAGTATGGCTTCCATTTTCGTTTTAATCACCACGTGTTGCCGTTTCAAGGAAGCAGCAAAATTTGACAGAACATTGGAACTTTTTTGGGGGTGCATTGATTTCACAGATTGCATCCCAACATTCGCTGTTTCCCTCAACAATAACAACTGATACTAATCATAGTAGACTTCATGAGATCAAACAACTAGTTTTGGACAAATGATGCAGAAAGTTAATATTTTTGAGCCTAAATATATGGAGGATGTGCTATATGTTTTAGACAATGTGTGATAAGCAGATCCAGCTATAATGAAACACTAAGCATCATGTAGGAATATTTCAAAGTGCTAAACAATAAATCAAATCTTCTTACATAATAAAACAATCATCTATTGTACAATGTCCGCTCTTACTGGGATGCAAACTGATGGGATATGGGACGTTTATCTTTCAGCACAAGACTTGTGTTACTCATTTAGAAACTCATCGTAATCCTCAATCCTCAGGTAAAAAATGCTGGTAGAAAAAGAGTATATTGCCCGTCTTCCTTGCGATGTATTCTTTTTTAAATTCAATTTCAAAGTTGACCAACTTCTCAGCATATGGCCACAACCTTCAACAATACGAACATGTCTGTCACTCAAATGTCAGAGATGGCAAAGGAAAAAAACCCCACCCAAAAACAACCTTTTGCGCTTATCTATCTCACGTTTTAAAACCTCGAAGTTGATTTGATGTCGATTAATCATGCAGCCAGTTATAAAAAACACAAATGTCTACTGCACAGGACACTGGTTTTCAGGAGGTTTAAAGTCAATAGTCCAGACAGTCCAAACTATCCAAAAATTTCCAGATTTGTTTGGATTTAAGAGCCATCTTAACTAATACTGGAGTACTCTGCTATGTGTATTTATGGCCCATGTACAGTTCCTATGTCTGAGAAATATAGGTGTTTTTTTGTGGCATTTATTTCTTGTTCTCGTTCTAAACATTAATTGGGGTGATCTTTAGCTGACTGATGTGGAGGTATTGAATCAAACTCCGGTTATAAGGATTTTTCCCTCTCCCTCCTGTTATCCGAGGACTTGGTTCTCAGTAATATTCAATTCTGTTGGCAGTAATTATTGTGTAGGAAGGAACCTTGTAATTTCTTGCTGGCATAGACAATCACATCGGACATAAAACCTTGGCTGCAGATTGATTTGTCTGACTGACTCTGTTCACTGGTCTACCTACTTTATTTTAAGACATCAGCCCAATTGATTTAGAGTGCTTGCTGATCCAATTCAAAAGTCATTCGGCAAATCTCTTTTGAGATAGACCTCCAATAACATGACCAACATATTTTTTTAGAAAGAAATAAGTCATAGCTCAGGCAAAAACAACAACTTGTCTTTCACTTTAATTTGCTTTACTGTTCATGTCACTGTCATCTCTAACATACTCATCCTCATTCTCAAGTCTAAAGAAATGTAGTTTCAAATAATGTGAATTGGGATTTTCTTGCTTCGGATTGAGGTCACTATATTTTTTAATGGGCTCATACCATGATCAGGACCATGTGTTTACATTTTGAATACATCATAGTTTCTTTTTATATTATAATCCATTATTAGAATTAAAAAAATACATTTGTCGTTGTCTTAACAGGACCTCCTTAAAATCGTAGACAGACAGGAGACGTTCTTAATAGAAAGGCCGAAAATAATCCATCAAGTCAAAAACATGGCACACTCACTATCTTTGAATCTTGGTGGAATTAAAATATTGCTATTTGGTAACAGTAGAAGGGAAAGTCAGACAAAAATACAAATAGACGGAATAGATATTGAAAGGGGAAAAAATTTAATAATAGATTTTAAAATGAACTGGGAAAAGTAGCAAGAAACATGTCAATAATTAATAAAGCATAATATGTTCTAGACCAAAAATCATGTTTTATTCTCCACTGCTCGCTCGTGTTACCATATCTGAGTTTGGGTGTAGTAATATGGGGAAACAACTACAGATGTGCGCTTCATTCACTAACAATGTTACAAAAAATATCAGTCAGAATAATATATAATTTGGATATAGTGAATATACCAACCTTTTATTTATTGAATCAAACCTTTTGAAATGTAATGATTTGGTGCATTTGCAAACAGCTAAAATTACTGTATGTACAAAGTAAACTATATCCTGCTACCCAAGCATTCTTCTCAACAAAAGAGGAAAAATTAAACATTAGAGGAAAATCTATTTTGAAACATATGTATGCACATACAACACTTAAAACCTTTTACATATCTGTGTTTAAATTTATGGAATTTATTAAGCAAAGAAATCAAACAGAGTGCCACTATTATTCAGTTTAAGAAACTGTTTAAATCACAAATGTTCACAAAGAAGAACAATTATGATTAAAATCTTAAACCTTTAAAAAAAAAAAACATGGGATCATGACTATTTGTGTATTTTGATATTTGTTTACTTACTTATGATTTATTTCTTATTTATTTATTCACTGTTCTGTTACAAACAGAGAACAAGAAAATCGGATAAAATTGCTATGATATGAAAAGGGGTAGGATTAGTTAAGCTTTGCTTCTTCCTACTCCTTTTCGGACGTGCTGTAATGAAACAACTGGAAATATGTGATGCATTACATTGTATCGTATGCATGTCCAAAATAAACTGAACTGAACACTAACTCTACAGTACATTTATGTGTATAATAACGACAAGACATTAAAAAAAAGTAAATGCATTAATTCAATGCGATCACTCTTCCTGGCTTGTTGGTGGTGTTTGCCATCATCGTATAGACCCATGGCATTAAAGCCAGGTTGCCCAGGCCAGGAGGCTCAATAGCCCTTGAGTACAATAATAATTATAGTGTGATACCGTTTAAGTAACATTTTAAAACTCGTCATTTGGAAATGAGATGGCAGGTTAGTGTGATTTAAAATCGCAGTTTATTTGTTGATTAAATTTTTTAGCCCTAATACAGTTTATTTATCATATACAGTTTCCCTCACCTGTTAGTCCTTTAGCCATACCAAAAGATAGACTCAAAAAAAAAAAAAAATACATAAGTGTTTTTGTATAATTGTTTTGAACATGTTTTTGGTTTGTTTTGCTTTTAGGTCAGCTGTGACCATGCGTTGCCTGGCTGCTCGTGTCAACTATAAGACCCTCATTGTCATCTGCGCTCTTTTCACACTCCTCACTGTCTTGCTGTGGAATCGCTGCTCCACTAACACCTCCTTACGTTTCCTGCCTCGGGCTGCTTTGGTGGCACCCAGTCCCAAAGGTGGTGACGCGAGCAGTCAACAACACCCTCCACAACCTCCAGAACCCCCACCGATTGTTAGTGGGAGCAAGTATGAGGACATCGACTGCCTGATTAATGATGAATCCACAGTCAAAGGCCGACGTGAGGGTGGAGAGATCTACATGCCTTTCAGTTGGATGGAAAAGTACTTTGAGGTGTATGGAAAAGTAGTGCAGTATGATGGCTATGATCGCTTCGAGTTTCAGCATAGTTACTCGAAGGTGTACGCTCAACGGGAGCCCTATCATCCCAATGGTGTCTTCATGTCATTTGAAGGTTACAATGTGGAGGTCCGGGATCGAGTCAAGTGCATAAGTGGAGTGGAAGGTAAGATCTTCTTTTGCACACTTTCAATGAGATGTGTTATTGCAAAACTCTATATGACTTTAATTTGTATTACAGATGGACTTTTGTTTTCATCGGCCCTACTTTTTGTATTTGTTTTGGGTTTGGATTCATAGTGTTTGCCCCGGTTTTCGTATGTTGTCTTGGTTATTGTACGGCCATATATTGGACCTACAGTAACAATAAACGGTAGTAATTATAACCACAGTAAATCTTCCAATGGTTAATATTACTGTTTTAAAATAAAAAATTGTTGAAAAACCGTGACTGATAACTGCACTTTGATCAACTCATAGACTGACTGGTGCCAGCTCGCTAGCCTAAATGCTAACATAAAAACAAGAGACATTAACTACTTTCCCCATCGAGAATGAACATACCCCAATCTAAACTTACATAAACAATTTGCTGTCTGAGCAGCTAAGCTATTCGAATGTGCACATTTAACCTACAATCTGAGCTCCCTTAGTACAGAGTACTGTATTTTTCGGACTATAAGTCACAGTTTTTCCATAGTTTGGCCAGGAGTGCGACTTATACCCATTATGTGTGAAATTATTAACACATTACCGTAAAATATCAAATAATATTATTTAACTCATTCACGTAAGAGACTATATGTATAAGATTTCATGGGATTTATCGATTAGGAGTGACAGATTGTTTGTTAAACGTATAGCATGTTCATTATGTCATAGTTATTTGAATGACTCTTACCATAATATGTTACGTTAACATACCAGGCACCTTCTCAGTTGGTTATTTATGCCTCATATAACGTACACTTATTCAGCCTGTTGTTCACTATTCTTTATTTATTTTAAATTGCCTTTCAAATGTCTATTCTTTGTGTTGGGTTTTATCAAATACTTTTCCCCAAAAAATGCAACTTAGACTCCAGTGCGACTTATATATATGTTTTTTTCCTTCTTTATTATACATTTTCGGCAGGTGTGACTTATACTCCGAAAAATATGGTAATCGTTCTGTACTCACAGGCAGGAGATCACAGGTGTTTTTATGGTGTGTTCCCTGAACAAAGTAGGACGCCACAGCGCCCGCCTGAAATGATAATAGATTTTATTTGTTACGCACTTTTCATATGAACACATCTTTAAGTCCTACAGTACAAACCAATATTTTAAACAATACAAGTTTAGCCATTAAGACAAATAAAATACTAGCACTAAAACATTACTACTGAAGCATAAAAAACACAAAACATTATACTTATTAAATAAATAAACTTTGAAAACGTTTTCAGTGTATGTAATTTTGAGCACATTCAACAATACTGCAATGATAATGATAAGCATGATAATTTTGGTCACGATTACAATAACATCAGAAACTGGTCTCTTCATAATAATTTGTGTCATTCTATGGAATTTAGTGCCTAAACTATGTGTTGGTGACTCAGTCTGCACTTTCTCTATTGAGTACGACTGCAAATAAAGCCACTTAGGTGCCCAAAGAAAGATGTGAGTGCCAGCACTTTGATAGATTAGAGTAGGTGGGAAAAAAACTATTAAATTAAAAAAAAAAATTAAGCTCATAGCACACAATTTGTTTTCTGCATGTATTATTTCAGAATATTAGTCTTAACTGGGTTAGCATTTTTTTTTTATATTGGCCTGAAATTTTTTTAGTTTTTTTGGTGTTCATCTGAACTTTCGGAACAGATTACCCATTAAAACCAAGGTACCACTGTCTTCAATTTATAAGACTAACATGTTGTTTTATATCAATGATGTCTGATGACAAGGCTCTCAGTCTGCTTTATGACTATTTTCTCCAGTTATGTTCTGTCAACATCTTGTACCCAAACAACAAATTGAAACTTGTTTCTAAAGGTTGTTTACAAAATGTCAATCTTTTGGCCAATTAAAGTGTCCATCAAACATGTCTTTTAAATGCCATTCATTTGAATTCAAAATAGCACATAGTTTAGTGAAAGACGAGCCAAATTTTCTGCAACCTTGGGCAACTAATTACAATTCATGCGGAAAACAAAATGAATGATGTACACAAGGTAACATTTGGTGCTTATACATATTAATTAGGCCAGTGATTCTTGAATTGTGGTACTATTTTCACTAGTGCAGGGGTCAGCAACCCAAAACTTTGAAAGAGCCATATAGGACCAAAAAAAGAAAAGAAAAAAAAATACAAATCTGTCTGGAGCCCCAAAAATTAAAAACCTTATAAGTGTGGCAACATATAATGTAAGTGTCTATATTTGCTATAATAGCCTACAATCAAAATGACTGTGTCGCTGACACAAATCTTCGTTGACAGAAATTTTGAAATGTAATTTGTATCTACACATTTTTACATCATTGGAAAACGTTGGTAAAAAGGAGGCTTCTATGAAGGTGAGATGACTCCTGGAAATTACAAGCTTAGAATGGCCTAAGGTCTAGTCAATATGTGTGTCCAAGTTAACAGAAACGGCAGGCTGTCTTATAATGGATTTATTACAATCTTTGCAAGCTGGGTAAAGTTTGATGTGGTATGTAATGGCACAAAACTACAGAAAGGCATCCAATATTACATACAGATATGTAATGAGACATGCAAATATCAATCAATCAATCAAAGTTTACTCATATAGACCCGCATCACAAATGTCTCAAAGGGCTGCACAAGCCACAGTGACATCCTCCGCTCAGATCCCACATCAGGGCAAGAAAAAAACACAACCCGATGGGAACAATAAGAAACCCTGGAAGGGACCGCAGATATGGGGACACAATGCCTTGTGGATACAGTTAATAATGGGAGAGTCCTGTTCATAGTGAGGCCAGCAGTTTAAATTAAATACACAGTGGACATAAGTAGAGGAAATTAAATGAGCTCAAATATACCTACATACGAGGCATAATGCAATATGTACAAACCCCGTTTCCATATGAGTTGCGAAATTGTGTTAGATCTAAATATAAACGGAATACAATGATTTGCAAATCCTTTTCAACCCATATTCAGTTGAATATGCTACAAAGACAACATATTTGATGTTCAAACTCATAAATTTAATTTTTTTTTGCAAATAATTAGAATTTCGTGGCTGCAACACGTGCCAAAGTAGTTGGGAAACGGCATGTTCACCAGTGTCACATCACCTTTTCTTTTAACAACATTAAATAAACGTTTTGGATTTGAGGAAACTAATTGTTGAAGCTTTGAAAGTGGAATTCTTTCCCCATTCTTGTTTTTATGTAGAGCTTCAGTCTTTCAACAGTCCGGGGTCTCCGCTGTCGTATTTTACGCTTCATAATGCGCCACACATTTTAGATGGGAGACAGGTATGGACTGAAGGCGGGCCAGGAAAGTACCCGCACTCTTTTACTACGAAACCACGCTGTTGTACCACGTGGCTTGGCATTGTCTTGCTGAAATAAGCAGGGGCGTCCATGATAACGTTGCTTGGATGACAACATATCAATCAATCAATGTTTACTTATTTAACCCTAAATCACTAATGTCTCAAAGGGCTGCACAAACCACAACACAAACCACTACAACATCCTTGGTAGGCCCACATAAGGGCAAGGGAAACTCACACCCAGTAGGACGTCGGTGACAATGATGACCCAGTGGGACGTTGGTGACAATGATGACTATGAGAACCTTGGCGAGGACCAGATATGTGGGCGACCCCCCCCCCCCCTAGGGTACCGAAAGCAATGGATGTCGAGCTGGTCTAACATGATAGTAGTTAAATCATTACGTGCTCGGAGCACATAGGGGTCCAAATGTTAAACTTAAAATCACAAGAAATGTTAACTCTCCCTAAGCTTCTGCGTAAAGGCTGCAAACAGCCCCTTTTAGTGCTACCAACTGAATTTTCCCAGGAACCACATTAAATTACCACCTGTTTAGTCCGAGGGACTCACTACATTGAAAACCTACCAACATCACTAGTCATTCTGGCGTGTGTATAAGTAGCATAATGATATGTTATGTAATTGCGTGTGATGGGATGTTAGTCATGTTATGTAAATGTATGTGGGAGCTTGGTACGTGTGGGCGGCATGATGTAGTATTCCTTGATTGTAACAAGCTGTAGGAGAGGGCTGTTTTGAGTTACATTAGGGTTTATGATTTGTATGGTTGCACATGTTACGGTGTACATTGTTTGAGTGTTAATAGTACAAAACCCCAACCAATGAAGGTGGCATGTTGTGTAAACCGTAACTAAAGACAGAATTCAATGATTTGCAAATCCTTTTCAACTTTATATTCAATTGAGTACACTGCATAATGTTCGAACTGAGAAACTTAATTTATTTTGCAAATAATCATTAACTTAGAATTTAATGCCAGCAACATGTTATAAAAAAGCAAAGCAAAATAACTTTAAGAGGAAAAAAAGGTTTTCTTTACTCCCACAAAATGTACTGAAAAAGAGTCAAAACCGAGGCCCTGAAACTAAGGTATTAGACTGTAGCGTGGGGTACCTGTACCGTTGCACCTCTCGTAAATACAATTATAGATATAAACAAAATGACAGTTGTCAGCTGTTGGTATATATTATCTCTGTCAAACAAGCCGGAAATGTATGTTTCCAAATACTGCAATAGTAAACAGTAGGCATGCAACGGTAAATGGGTTGTACTTGTATAGCGCTTTTCTACCTTCAAGGTACTCAAAGCGCTTTGACACTACTTCCACATTTACCCATTCACACACACATTCACACACTGATGGAGGGAGCTGCCATGCAAGGCGCCAACCAGTACCCATCAGGAGCAAGGGTGAAGTGTCTTGCTCAGGACACAACGGACGTGACGAGGTTGGTTCTAGGTGGGATTTGAACCAGTGACCCCCGGGTTGCGCACGGCCACTCTTCCACTGCGCCACGCCACGGTACTCGCTATAATACTGTACGAGACAATCCGACCGATTGTATATGAAAAAATTAATCAGGATCATTTTTTTGCCATCTCGCCCAGCCCTACGATAAATCCCAGTCCTTGTTTTGATTGATGTCCGCTGTAATTTTTGCACGGATGACAAATATGCTTCGCTGATGTTAATTAACAGACTTCATCAAGAAATTATCTTGGCTTCTAACATGACACTCCTACCAAAAGTATGCGGGTCCCAGGCAAAGACGGGTGGTAAAGACTTAAAAATGTTTTGAAGGAAGTTTTGGACGGAGAATGGAATGAAAACTTTGGTGAATAAGCTCTGTGGATTGATGGAAGGAGTTTTAAGTTTGAATTAAAAAAAAGACGGTTTGTGCCCGCTTCATTTGTTGTGTACAAGCTTGCCAGTTGTGCGGAATACAGAGTTATTGGTAACCAATTTGGAGTACACAAATGCAGCGTGAAAGGATTTCTTTATCTTTGCCTTGCTATATTCCTGCTTCATTATCTTACGTCTCACTTGTAGGAAGTCCAAATGAAGCCGGTATTATACATTCCCTTTGCCATCTTGTTTAAATAAATATTGGTGTTTTTTTTTTTTTAATCCTATGAATGTACTTCAAAATATTACATTCTTTTAATTTGTGAAGCAAATAGACAATCTCCTCTTAATTCCGATTTTATTTTATTTTTTATTGAACGGTATCTGCTTCTGGGCTATATCTCACGCGTTGAGACTGGCGGATGCGAAGGATCCTGTGGGCGGCACACATCCACTCAAGATATCTGGTTTGTCAATCTCATAATCCAGCTGTGTTAGTCCGACTTTTAAAAAAACAAACATGATCATATTAAGGTGTTTCCATGAGTTTTAGGATACTTATTTAGAGCCAAACTATTTGAGAAATTGGACAAATTTAGTGCATGGACACGTACTGAATTAGTACCGAGTGCATCTCTGAAGTTAGCATCTCTGGTAGGTAGTTTTACTGCATAAAATAACAATTATAAAAATTATATAAGATATATATTTCCGTGAATTTTATTTTGGACTTTGTGTCTTACTGTTGTTATTAAGGATGTCCCGATCAGGGATTTATGCTGCTGATCCTGATACCGATTACATGTATTAACAGTACATTTTTCAATGTATTTGTATTAAGTGCTATTGACAGTGTAACAATATCAGCATAATATTTAAACTTGTTTTGGAAATCTTTTTTATTACATACAATTGTTTGATCAAAACAACGTCAAGAGTACAAAATAACTAAATAATATCTAAATTGATATTACTCATTGAAATCCCTTTTGGCCTCAAAGTCCTCCTCTGACCAGGATATATTCCCTGAATTTGTAAACATGAAGAAAATCAACAACAAAAATGTATTTTGAGAAAATAAAAATGTTGATCTAAACCAGGGGTCTCAAACTCAATTTACCTGGGGGCCACTGGATGCAGAGTCTGGGTGAGGCTGGGCTGCAAGAAAAGATTTCTTTAAAAAAATGTTGCATACTCCTCAGCATGTTCAGTTGTATAATGACGTTTGAAATTGTATTCCTTGTGCACCGCAACTTTCTCTGTGCAAATAAGACACGTCGGGGTGCCCCTGTGCTCAACAAAGGAATATTGCATCACCCACTTTTCCTGGAATTGTCTTTGCTCATCACTAACCCTTCTCTTCACTGCAGGCTTTGAAAAAGACACGTTTGGGGTATTGGGATGTATTTTTGTTTTCACCCGACGCGCGGAGAATAATGTTATTTCTGCAATGTGTGTCATTCCGCTTTCCCTCCCTACAGCAACACGACGGTCGGCGGATAATAGCCGGTAGAGTACCGGGATATTGAGCGCAAACAAGTGACGGCTCCCGGAGTGTTATCCGGCGTCATACAGAAATATATGTAGTGTTCATCGTGTGAGGCAATGCAAAGTAAACAATAAAGAAAACATAACGGTTTGAATTAGTCCAGTTTATCGGGGACTGTTATTACTGACGGACAGGTGTCGCGGTTTGACTGCAGCCAGGCACGTTAGAAAACCCCTGTCTCCATGGCAACGTCTCTGTCGCTTTCACTCATTTGCCGCTTTTCCAATAACGCAGGGGTAGGCAACCCAGAACGTTGAAAGAGAAATTTTGGACCCAAATAACACGACGCTGTCAAGCGCCATTCATATAAAACTTGCGGGCCGCACTAACGTTAAACTTTCATATTAAGGTGGGGGCCGCAAAATAACGTCTCGCGGACCCCTGATCTAAACACTCTCGTATTGATAATATACAGATAATACCCTTGGTCTTAAGACCACTAATGTATGATCGGTCTGCCCTCTTACATGTCGTGTACTGACTATGACAATGCTGACATGCACCAACAGTTGTTACATTAATCCCTCTCTACACTCTTATTATTTGTTCTTACTAGTTTTTTGATAACTGTTTACTTTATGTTGTCAGTTAAAGTGGTTCCATCTACACTTCATAAACTTTACCAGGTAATTATTTCTTGGTGTTTCAACCTATTTTTGAAACTACCTTAGCTCGCTCTTGTTGTGTAACATGTTTAGCCTGGTCCTCCAATGTTATTAGGACACTAAGAAATGCAGTTTATTTGCCATAATGGAGTTGATTATTATTAACTTAGGGAAGCGGGTCCACACTATGTATGGAGATACACAATTAGCTGCCAGTTTGTCAGCTGGGTGACTAAAAATAAATGCAACATTAGCCAGAGGAGTTCAACGTTTTTGATCGGTCATTGACGGCATAAATCAGCAATGGCGATCCCATACTTTTTCAGGAAAATCGTCCGATACTGGTTGTTTGCTGATCGATCGGCACATCCCTAGTCAGTATCAGACAAGTCATTTTAAGAAGTAACAAAAGCCCTAGTCTTAAAAGGTAGCAAAAAATAAATGGTAAATACATGGTAAATGGATTGTACTTGTATAGCGCTTTTCTACCCCTTTTTAAGGAGCCCAAAGCGCTTTGACAGTATTTCCACATTCGCCCATTCACACACACATTCACACACTGACGGCGGGAGCTGCCATGCAAGGCGCTCACCAGGGCCCATCAGGAGCAAGGGTGAAGTGTGTTGCCCAAGGACACAACCGACATGACTAGGATGGTAGAAGGTGGGGATTGAACCAGTAACCCTCATGTTACTGGCACAGCCACTCTACCAACTTTTCCGCGCCGACCCCCTGTATTTTTAATTATTTTTAAGATAGCACACAGTATGTTAATTTTTGGCATTTGTTTTGCTCACTAACTCTGCAGACACCATCTGCTTAAAATAGCTACTTGAAAAATATGTGCGAGTTTGATACTGCCCAAGGATGTTAAAGCTGGCCTTCTGAAAAGGCCCTACCTAAAATACATATGAAAAAAGGATTTCGTATTAGAGTTGATCAATTTGGATATTTTACAAGCAATCGTTTTTAACCTAAAAATAAGAAAAACACTCATCACTCAAAAATATACTGTAGTGCACAAGTAGTTTGTTCCAAATTACGGTGTCTTAAGCCTTAAAAAAAAAAATATATATATATATATATATATATATATATATAGGGAGTTTATATTTTCTTGTGTGAATGTATACTGAGTGTTGATAGTGTAACCTTTTGTGATAATTAAAATGATGAATCAACCCAAATCTCCCTAGCACACTGGCAAGAAAACTGCACAATGCACTGTTTTTGTGCACAGTACATTGACTGTTGTAATAGTCCAATTAGCAGAGGTACTGTTTCCCGGAATTGCTGTCTGTTGACTCTCGCTGCGCAAAATATATTCTGTACAAGTTAAAAATCTGCTCTAACAATGGAAGAACATGTTTTGTATAATCAAAGCACATGGGTATTAAATTGCCTGTGGCATCAAGAAGGCATCTATCTGTGTTGTTCATTAGTGTCGTGCAAATAATACATTTGTGTATTAGTGCACTCTAACTCCTTTCTGACCTAAATATCTGATATCTAAAAATGGTGTAAATCCAAGAGAAAGGCAACACATTCACAGAACTAGTTGCGGCGGCCTCTTTTTATCCTGTTTTGATTTGTGGAAATACAAATCTGTGGTGTGTCAAGAGGTATTTCCATATGGAGTTGTGTGACTAAGTTGTGGTTTAACAAAAATACATTTGTTTGAGGTTTTATTTCACGGATGTCAAAATCAAAGCTCAGGGGCCAAGTCTGGCCCACCACAGCATTTTATGTGGCCCGCAAAAGCTTGGAAATGTATCAATAAGGCATTTCATCTTTCTTAATGATGCCTCTCAATTTTGACATTTTTTTTATGTATGCAAATGCAGTTTTAACTTGATATTTCGATACAACAAAGAAACCTTTTTTTAAATTAAATTCTACTTGGAATCTGCTTGACTTCGGATTCCAAAAGAAGCTTTATATCAGATTGTAAAACAGTGTTATTGTGTGATAATTAATTATAATCAAATGAAGGGGAAACTGAGTATCATACAGTCCCTTTAGGGTTTTGGGGATTTTTTTGTGTGTGATTTTGGTGGCCTAAATTGCCTGGTTTTACTGCAGCATTTTAGAAAAATTGCGGTATAATCGCCCCTTTTTATGATGGGAGATATATGATTGGTTTGACCTGGGGTCTTCCTCAGGAGGTTTGCAGCGGTACTGAGGAGGGGGGGTCGTGAATTATTTGCTTTTTTCGACTTTATATTAATTGTCTTTTCTTTTTACTACTACACTGGCATATTTTTTTTTACAAATTTAAATGTTTTAAATCTTTATATACACATTAACATTGGTTTATAAATTGGCAGTGACATGGCTGCCTTGCAGGTTTGAAATAAAAACGTGAATCAATAATTACACTGCATTATTTTAATAATCTTAGCATTTAAGATAGCTAGGGATTAGCACGGTTGCTGCAATCTTGCGATATTATTGAAAATCTTAGTTTTGCACAACCGCAAGGTACGTTTAGGATATTCTTAAAGTACATTAAAACACAATTTTATACGGAATATGTAATATGCTCCATATTTTCATCAGTTTGGGTGTCTTTGGTCTGGAAAACGTTAAAGACCCCCTGTAACGGTTAGACAGTTGCGTCGTGTTTGAATACTGCTGGGACAAATTCTGTTGGCCAAAATGTACAGGATTAATTCCGAATATCGGGCAAACATTGCAAGACCGTGCGTAATTTGTAGGAATTGTTGAATTAGTGTGAGTTGGTGTCATCCCAACTTTGCAAAATCCTGGAAGGGGCTGATCAATATCATGAAGCGGCCCTCAGAGAGCTTCCGTGACTGCAACGTGCCCCATATTTCACACACAATTATCTGTCACAAGTTGTTGATGTCAGTTATCATTTAATCAGTTTTTCTACAGGCCGAGCTATTTTGGTCTCCTATAAAACGAAAAACTGGCCTCCGGTCCTGCAGATTAGATCAGATTACAGTCAGGCTTTCTCTTTTCTCCTAATGCTTGCAGAAGCATTTTAATGTTAAAAGTGTTGTCAAAATAAGCAACAGTGGAACACTGACCTTAAAACCAACTACCTCACAGGGCTCTTGAAAGGTGCATTTGTTAAAATTGTACATTGTTTGCAGTCTAAACAGCATCTAATAGCACGCCCTATATTACAGTTGTGATCAAAATTATTCAACCCCCACACAATTTTGGTGTTATAGCAAGTTGGACATTTATTCCGTATTTTTTTATAGTCATATCAAATAAAGAAGATGTGTCAAATAGACAAAAGCAACTTAAATTGTAACACTGTATTTTACAAAATACCAAAAAAGGACATTTTTCTTCATATCTCATTGACAAAATTATTCAACTCCTTGAAGATCATAACTCTTAAGAACAGAATTTGAATAAGGTCTTTTCAATCAGGTGTTAAAAACATCTGTAGATGTGATTAGAACCATAACGAGCAACAATTAAAATGATTGAAAAAGACCGTGACGCTCAGCTTCTTGTAGATGGTCAATGGTGTATTTGCAACATGGTGAAGTCCAGGGAGTGGTCAATGAAGTCAAGAGAGGAGGTAATTTCTCTTCATAAGAAAGGATATGGATATAAGAAAATAGCAAAGACATTACACATTCCAAGAGACACAGTTGGGAGCATAATTCGCAAGTTTAAAGCTAAAGGCACAGTGGAAACACTACCAGGGCGTGGTAGAAAGAGGATGCTGTGTGCGTACAGTGGTGAAAAACAGCTGAGGAACAGCTGAGGAACTACAACAGGACATTGCAGAGGGGGGAACGCAGGTTTCGTCCCAGACAATAAGGCGCGCACTATGAGATGAAGGCTTTCATACCAGAACTCCCAGGCACACCCCACTTCTGACTACCAGGCACAAGAAAAATAGACTCCAGTATGCCAAAAATCATCTGGACAAACCCCAAAGGTTTTGGGAAACTGTTCTATGGAGTGATGAGACAAAACTGGAACTCTTTGGGCCTATGAATCAACGTTCTGTCTGGAGGAGAAAAAAATAAGCTTACAAAGAGAAGAACACCTTGTCTACTGTTAAGCATGGTGGGGGGTCAATCATGCTCTGGGGCTGTTTCTCGGCCTCAGGTACCGGGAATCTCCAGCGCGTTCTAGGCATTATGAAATCTATTTCCTAGCAGGATATATTAGCTGCAAATGTCATGAAGTCAGTGACGAAGCTGAGGCTTGGGAGACGTTAGACCTTCCAACAGGACAACGATCCCAAGCATACCTCCAAATCAACATCAGAGTGGTTGCAGAAGAAGGGCTGGAAGACTCTGGTGTGGTCTTCACAGTCGCCAGACCTAAATCCTATAGAAAACCTGTGGCGGGACTTGAAGAAGGCAGTTGCAGCACGCAAGCCCAAGAATATGAATGAACTGGAGGCCTTTGCCCAAGAGGAATGGGCTAAAATACCTGTAGATGGTTGCAAGAAGCTTGTGTCCGGTTATGTATCACGTTTGAAGGATGTCATTACTGCCAAAGGGTGTTCTACTAAGTGCTAAAGATGCATGTAACTAGGGGGTTGAATCATTTTGCAATGAGATATTAAGAAAAATGTATTTTTTTGGTATTTTGTAAAATACAGTGTTACAATTTAAGTTGCATTTGTCTATTTGATATGAGTATAAACAAAATACGGAATAAATGTCCCAACTTGCTAAAACACCAACATTGTGTGGGGGTTGAATAATTTTGATCACAGCTGTAGGCCACTATTAGTTCGTACATTGAAAGTTTGTACATTTTGAGAGTAAATTTAAGAACATTATTAAAGTAAAATACAATTAAAATGGAGTTTGGATCATTTAGATATAGATAGTTGTAAGTAGGGGTGTGGGAAAAAAATCGATTCGAATTTGAATCGCGATTCTCACGTTGTTCAATTCAGAATCTATTCTCATTTTTTTTTTAAATATATTTTCTATTTATTTTTATCAATCCAACAAAACAATACACAACAATACAATCAATCCCTCATTGACTTTATCATTAGACATTTGTAAAAAATAAAAAAAAAGAACAATAGTGTCACAGTGGTTTACACTTGCATCACATCTCATAAGCTTGACAACACACTGTGTCCAATGTTTTCACAAAGATAAAATAAGTCATATTTTTGCTTTGTTTAATAGTTAAAACAAATTTACATTATTGCAATCAGTTGATAAAACATTGTCCTTTACAATTATAAAAGCTTTTTAAAAAAATCTACTACTCTGCTAGCATGTCAGCAGACTGGAATAGATCCTGCTGAAATCCTATGTATTGAATGAATACAGAATTGTTTTGAATCGGAAAAATATCGTTTTTGAATCGAGAATCGCGTTGAATCGAAAAAAATTATTTATAATCGAATCGCAACCCCAAGAATCGATATTGAATCGAATCGTGGGAAACCCAAAGATTTGCAGCCCTAGTTGTACTAGTTTTTTCAAACGTGCAGAAAGTTACAGTCTATACATGACGTATATAAGATTTCACACTCTAATACGTCCGAAAAGGAGTAGAAAGAAGCAGAATGTATTTAATCCTATGCATTTTCTTTTTTACAGGAATTACTAAAAAATGTGTTCACTTGTTTACTTGCCATTGTCTCAATCTGTATCACAAACAAAATAAATATCAACAGTTTACATGAAAAAATATAACAATAAAGTTCAAATGAATAAATAATTAATTGTGATTCACATTATTTGCTGTATATGTAATACATTATGTATTATGTCTCAGAGATAAAATTCAAGATGCTGTTCTTCAATTGAGGTTGAACAATTTCTTTACATGGAATATACAGGAACATTGTTTGACTTCTTTGCTTAATCCATTTCATAATTTAATTCCACATACTGAGATGCTAAAGATTTTAAGTATTTTAAGTAAATTGGACTTAGACTTCCTTTTTATTGTCATTCAAATCTGAATTTTACAGTACACATAAGAACAACATTTTGTTGCATTAAAATACAAAGATTTTAAATTAAAATATTCACTGTTATTTTCTTCTTCTGTTGAGAAGCATCGTTGCACATTCTTGAGTAGCAGGTTAACTGTTTGCATAATTTTAAGTTTGTGAAAGCACCATATTCTTGAATTTAAATATTTTTGATTCGATAGTGTTGAAAATGTTGTCCATCGCCGACATTATCTTAACTGACTTTTTTCTTAACACAATTAGTTAATGAAGTTGACTTTTGCAGTTACAGTATTTTCCCATATTTCTACAAAATAACTTGGATATGATAACACTTGAGAACAATAGAAAATAAGTTGTTTTTTTTGTCCAAAACATATTTTGCTTTATTCATTATTGAGGTGTTTTTGCCACTTCATGTTGTATATTTTTAATTTGAGATTTCCAGTCAATGTCGACGCTGTCTATTTGAATTTGTGTTTGACTTTTAATTCCTACTGTTTCCAAATGGTATAAATTTGGAAAGTTAGGAGGTCGGCAAGTTTTTCTTGTTTGTTGTTGCATTTTTGGGGGGAAAGACAACACTTAAAAGAAGTCTTCTTTTTTTTCTTTTTTTTTCAATAAGTCTTTGTAATTTTCATCCTATCTCCCCACACAGGTGTTCCTCTGTCTACTCAATGGGGTCCTCAGGGCTACTTCTATGCCATCCAGATTGCCCAGTACGGCTTGAGCCATTACAGCAAAAACCTGACCGAGCGTGCACCTCACGTGGTGGTCTATGATACCGCCGAGGAGAGAGATAACAGGATCAGCTCTGCAACATGGGCTGTGCCAAAGGGCGGAAGTCTCAGCCGTGTCTACGACAAGAGCCGCGCTTCCTCAGTCCGACAGTTTAGTGCTCCAGGTATGTAAGCATTCTGTCAGCCCAGGTGGCCATGAGGCAAGGAGCTTATCGCTTGTTAACTGTGGCTGTATAAGGTTTGATAGAAACATCTCCCTCAAGACAGGATGGTATGTGTGCCGCGTCCTTGCCACAAAATGCTTGTACTTTTTTGTCTGTCTGGATAGAAAATGGGTCCTAAATTATGTTCATTATGGTCTTAAGTCCAAAATTTTACTTGTTGAAACTGCAAAGAACCTAATACTGGCTCCTAATGATATCAATGATAAATGCCAACTTCAGGGTTTCCCACACATTAATTTATTTGTGGCGGCCCGCCACGAAAGAATTACGGCCGCCACAAATAAAAAAAATATATATATATTTTTTTTTTCCGGCTTTTGACTCACTTGACCGCTCTTAAAAGCAATGGGACTCTGTCTGTGAATGGAGCTTGTAATTACATATTATATAAATATGTACATAAAGTGTTGTAATTATATTCCAACTCTGCGTTCTTCTTGGTCATCGCCGCTGCCCCCACCCCGAACCCCACCCCCCCTTCTCCCATGCCGCCCGACCACACCACCACAAATAGATGCCTGACCTGTGGGAAACACTGAACTTACACAATAAAACAAAACACCTGCTTTCAATAAGTCACAATCATAACGTTGGTATATTATTATTATAGATATGCCTGAGCGTTAAATTGAATTTATGGATAAAATGCTGTTTTTTGTCGCAGACGATTTAAAATAAAAATCATCCATGTTTTTTTTCCTCCACCTCCGGCATACTTTTGCCCCTCCCTCCCTGAGCTTTTTTAGCTTCTGCTTGCCCTCTTATTTCTTTATCAGAGATCACACACCCAGTAAAAGATGGTTAATGCTAATTTGTCCCCAAGAAAGGAAAAGTGTTGTCAGTGGTTTAGATTTGCGGCAACAGGTGTGGAACAAGTAGCACGCTGCAAAGTTTGTTTATAAAAGGCAGCAGCACAACAGCATCGAGCCGGCCTGGGGAAGTGTATCTCTTTACAAGGCGAACATGAACACAAACAAACTCCCACTAAAAATCAGCTTTCTGTGGTGGAATCATTTACACAAGGTACCATGTTAGGTAAAAAAAGGAGCACAATGCACGGAGCAAACACTAAAGCAGTCACTATCCGCATCACCGAGATGTGGTGCAAATAAAATGGAAAAGCCTAGGTTTATCCACTTTTTAAACTATAGTCATCTTAATGTTTTACTTATTTGCATACAATGGGCAGC